>NC_080183.1:16276646-16449146 GCF_950295315.1 Erinaceus europaeus
AAATACACTAAGTTTAACCTTGTTTTCAGCATTCTCTGTACAAAGTTGTCATAGCTGGACCATCTTCACTCTAATGTACACCCAGATTTGTAAACAAAGCAAAGCCCGAGGTACTTATAAAAGGCTTCCCCACTCACACTCCAAGAGCCTTAGCCGTTACCTTTTGCTCTTCTCTTTCTGTCGCATGGTGACACTTCTCAATCCTCCAGTGCCTCAGGAAGTCTCGGAGGTACCCAAAGAGGGTGAGCACGCCGTAGCCCACGTAAGTGAGCACGGCCACCAGCATCGGCGTCTCCTCAAACGCCTCAATGAAGGGTCTTTTGTACAGCCCTCCATTCTGTGTGACATGATGGATCTGAAAGGGAAGTTGGAAGCGTTTACTGCAGAAGGCTTTACTCAGGGTGCAATCTACAGGACTGATACGCATGAACTTGCACAACAAACAAACAAACCAAAAACAGAAGCAACGGAACTCTTTCTGCAACTTTGTGAGGACCAGAACGGTTATCTTGGGGAGGTGGGAGGGTGGGGACACAGAGCTCTAGTGGTGGGTGGGGTTACTGTGTGGAACTATGCCCTGTAATCTTACCATCTTCTAACTCACTAGTAATCAGAAAGGAAGGAAGGAAGGAAGGAAGGAAGGAAGGAAGGAAGGAAGGAAGGAAGGAAGGGAGGGAGGGGGGGAGGGGGGGAGGGAGGGAGGGAGGAAGGGAGGAAGGAAGGAAGGAAGGGAGGGAGGGAGGAAGGAAAGAAGGAAGGAAGGAAGGAAAAATAACAGGGCCGAGTGGTGGCGCACCTGGTTGAGCACACGTTAGCGCACAAGGACCCAGGTTCCAGCCCCCAGTCCCGACCTGCAGGGGAAAGCTTCCCAGGTGGTGAAGCAGGGCTGCAGGTGTCTCTGTCTCTCTCCCTCTCTGTCTCCCCCTTCCTCTCAATCTCTGGCTGTCTCTATCCAATAAAGATAATCCAACTCAGTCCTTAGAGATGTGCGCCATCATGTATCTTCATAATTACCAAAGTTGTTTTAAAAAAAAAATACCCACTAAGACCTCAGCAGGCTGTGATTTTTTTTTTTTTTTTAGTAAAATAGTTTTTTAAGTTATATATTCTTCAGATGGAGGCAAACGGAGAAGGGACTGCCCAAGAAGATCTAACACTGATTTCTGTCACCATTTGACTTTGTGAAAGAGATTCCAAAACATCATGCTTGGGGAACATGTACCTTCTTTTTTTTAATATTTATTTATTTTCCCTTTTGTTGCCCTTGTTGTTTATTATTGTTGTAGCTATTATTGCTGCTGCTGTTGCCATCGTTGTTGGATAGGACAGAGAGAGATGGAGAGAGATGGGGAAGACAGAGAAGGGGAGAGAAAGACAGACACCTGCAGACCTGCTTCACCGCCTGTGAAGCGACTCCCCTGCAGATGGGGAGCCGGGGGCTCGAACTGGGATCCTTTTGCCGGTCCTTGCACTTCGCGCCACGTGCGCTTAACCCACTGCGCCACCGCCCGACTCCCGAACATGTACCTTCTATACTCTAGTACAGTAAACAAACAAACAAACAATATATATATGAGTCAACAAAGAGAGAGCAGATTCTAAAAAACTGTATGTCAGCTTACAGTGATCGCAAGTCAATTCTGTTTTAGGATATAACAAAATATTTGTTTCACTGCTGTTTGTCTCAGTACTCCAGAGTCCTGTGCAGACATGCTGCCCACAGCCTGCCTCTGCTTCTGCACAAAAGTGAGTGATTACAGACAGGGATTGAACCGGACTGCATGAAAGTAGGTGAAAGGCAACATGGGCGGGGGCAGTCACAAAAATCATTCTGTCCCTCTTTTCACTCTGCAGTGACGGACCATCTAACACAGACCGGAGGGGCTGGGGGGGGGGGGACGCCGAGGAGAGTGCACGTTACAGTGAGCAGAGACCCAGCTCCGGCCAGCCCCCCCCCCCCCCAGGCCCCACCTTCAGGGAGGAAGCATCACAAGCATGGAACATGGCTCCAGGTGTCTCTCTCTGATCCTTTCCCACTCCCTCTCAACCTCTCTGTCTCTACCCAATAAATAAAAAGATTATAAAGGCTAGGGCTGGTCTCATCCTTTGGGATACTGAGTTTTAACACAGATATCCAGTGATTACTTTTGATCCTATAGCTTCAAGTGTTTTTGCTTCTTGGTAAGTTTAAATGTTAACAGTGTTTTATAGAGAGACTCTCCTAGAGACGCATCTGTATTTCTTGTTGCTGGCTGGTGAGCCTGGGAGACACCTGCCACACAAGACCATGCTGAGTCCCTCTCAGGCCACCCCCTCTAGTCTGTAAGCAAAAGACATGGGAGCGTGAAGACCCCACCATCCACGGAGCCCGGATTGTTCTGCAGTTCTGGGCAGGGGGAGAGGCCAGGCTGCGCACTGTGGCACCACGCAGGCCTCCTGTTAACTTGACTCATTTTATTTTCAAACAAGTGACGGGAGCTGTTAAACTTAGTAGCAGAGTATCTTAAATTGAACATCGTCCCAGAATTAACGCAAATTCTCAGAGGAGGGGCTGCACAGCGGCACACCAGGTTGAGCACACATAGTACGAACAGCAAGGACCAGATCTGGGTTCAAGCCCCCGGCTCCCCACCTGGAGGGGAGTCCCTTCACAAGTGGTGAAGCAGGTCTGCAGGTGTCTGTCTTTATCCCCTCTCTGTCTTCCCTCCTCTCTCCATTTCTCTCTGTCCCGTCCAAAAATAAAATGTCAAAGGATTAAGATTCTTGTCCTCTTGGGCAAGCTGATCTGAGATAAGATAGAAACTCTGCCACAAGAGTAACAAGAAGTCACGTGACTGTGCAAACTGATCCCTATCTCTGCATATGTGTCCTCAAGGCTAGACGTGCTTTCGCATGTGATAGCCTGGGGCCCAGGAGACCGCTCAGCCTGCTACAGGACTAACTTGCAGGCCTGAGGCCCCAGAAGGCTGTATGTGGGAGTGTTAGTCTGCAAAGAGACCGTAGTTCTGGACAAAGGGAAAGGATTCAGACAGAAACTGCGAGCACTCACTCAGTCGCACAGCCTGAAGCAGTGTTGGGAACTACCGCCCAGATGGGCTTAGGTCTTCATCAAGTGCTTCTCAAAGGAAGCCTTAGCAACACTTAATACTCACACCTCTTTTTAAAAATATATGTATTTTTAATTAACCTTTTTTATTATCTTTATTTATTTATTGGATAGAGACAGAGAGAAATTGAGAAGGGAGGGGAAGATAGAAATGGAGCCAAGACAGACACCTGCAGACCTGCTTCACCACTCATAAAGCTTCCTTCCTGTAAGTGGGGGGGGGGGGGGGACCAGGGGCTTGAACCCAGGTCCTTAAGCATTGAAACGTGCACTCAATCAGGTGCGCCACCACCTGGCCCCAATACTCAAACTTCTATGCAAAGCCCTGGCTACTGGTAAGCTCTCTCACCAGGTCTGTAAATAGAAATTTATTTTAAAATTGGCAATGTAACATAAACAAATAAGCTGGAGAGATTAAAATTAAAAAATCATTCCAAAACATATATTCTGATTAGCTCTTTAAAAAAAAACTTTAAAAAATTTTGCTGTATGTAAATAGTGATTGAACACACGCTAGTACAATGGCAATTTCTGAGTAGGCTGGTCAGGAATGCTGTGGGTGGATCTCTTTAAAAAAAGTTATCTGCCAGGGAGTCGGGCGTAGCGCAGCAGGTTAAGCACACGTGGCAAAGTGCAAGAACGAGAGTAAGGATCCCAGTTCGAGCCCCCGGCTCCCCACCTGCAGGGGAGTGGCTTCACAGGCAGTGAAGCAGGTCTGCAGGTGTCTGTCTTTCTCTCCCCCTCTCTGTCTTCCCCTCCTCTCTCCATTTCTCTCTGTCCTATCCAACAATGACATCAGTAATAACTACAATAATAAAACAAGGGCAACAAAAAAGGAAATAAATAAATTTTTAAATAAGTTATCTGCCTGAATTTAAGATACACCCAGGGACTCACCCAGTCGACCCAGCCTCTAGGTGGAACTCTCTAGGAAGGAGGAAGCTGAGGAAGGAGTTTTTAGATTGAGTGTGACTTCATCACAGCCTCAATTAATGTTAAAAGCATTTTTAAGGAATTGAGATTCAAGCATGAAATGGCTTTCTAAGTCACTTCCGTCAAAACAGGTCTCTTATGCAGGCCCAGCATGGACCGGCCAAGCAATATAATAAAATATAATAAACCTCTGACCGTGTGGAAGTCTGAGAGTCCAGAGAACAAGGACAAGAACTGATGACACTAAGAAAGACCCTTTTCCAGAACTCCGGGAGAAACGGTGGGCGGTGTATACACACAGGATGCTCAGAGGGGAGCTGAAATGCCCGTTCTGTTCGTGGCTGCGGGTCTGGCAACCAGGAGGCTGCCGAGCGCTAGCAAGCCGCCAACTCAGTCATGTTACTGTTCACTCCTATGAGAATCACAAAGAGCGGCACCTCCGAGCGCGACTAGACATAGCCGGGCTGGAGGGGAGAGTAAATGTCAGAACGTCCCAGGCTAGAAAAGAACGTGTGTGTCTTCAGCACGGTTTTGTCTTGGAGTCCTAGCGCCCCCATGTGAACAGGCCCCTGGGCAGTCACGGGGTCCGAGCAGGGGCGAGGGCGGGCCGCACCGTGCTCAGTGCCCTTAGGCACAATCTCAGACATCTCCAGGGGTCCACACCAACTCAGAGCCTCTCGCCTCTTCATCTCATCTCGGGCTCCCCAGACTCCAGAGTCAGGAGAAAGAAATGCTGTGAGGCCGGCCAGTCTACGCACTTCGGCGTAGCTGTCTCAGCACCCTGAAGCAGAAACAACAGGACAAGGAGCACGTAACTTACACTTCAGCTGGCTCAAGGGGAGGAGGAAAAACTACATGGGAGTGTGTGAGCTCGTAGAGAGGATGTGCGGTTGCAATGACATACTTTCCACTTTTTAATATGCTGGTGCATGGACTTCCTTTTTGGTAAAGATTTTATTTATTCATTTATGGGAAATAATAGGAGAGAGAGAACCAGACATCATGTGCTGCTGGGGACTGAACTTGGGACCTCATGCTTGAGAGTCCAAAGCCTTATCCACTGCGCCACCTCCCAGACCACGTGCATGTATTTCTTTAAAGTAGACATACTCCTACATAACTATAAGATAATTACCGAAATCATAAACTGTCACTACCTAAGTTTTTAATTGTCACCGCCACCAGGTTTATCACGGGGGCTCGGTGCTGGGCTCGGTGCTGGCACTGTGAATCTACTGCTCCTGGGGGCCGTCTCCCCCACCCCCACCCCACCCCACACACCTTTTTCTCTTTTACTATGACAGAGAGAGCTTGAGAGGGGAGGGGAGACAGAGAGCTATCTGCAGCTCGGCCTCACCACTCGCAGAGCTTCCCTCCTGCAGGTGGGGACTAGGGGCTCGGACCTGGGTCCTTGTGCATGGTAACTGACATGTGCACTGCACTGGGTGCACCACCGCCGGCCCGTTACGAGCTAATGTCACACAAGTACCGGGTTTTCTAGTTTATGTACCATCTCTGACACACACACTGAGAAATCATCTACAGACTTAACTGAGACGGGGCCAATTCTGCCAACTACGGCAAGAGAAAAGTACTGGGTCTTATGCTACGTGCTATCACGCCAGTTTCAAATAAATAGCAAGTTTTATCAAATAAACACATCTTGGGGGGTGCAAAGACGATGAAAAGAAAGTTGGTTTCTAAAGACAGCTCAGCAGGAAAGTAGAGACGTCCTAGGCACGAGGCTCCAGGCTCCATTCTCAGAGCCACTTAATCAGAGCTGAGCAGTGCTATGGCCTCAGTCAGTCTCTGTCTCACTCCAAAAGACAAATCTTTTTTTTCCTTCTTCATAAAAGCAAGTTTGGGGCAGTCCAGGAGGTGGGGCAATGGATAAAGCACTGGACTCTCAAGCATGAGGTCCTGAATTCAATCCCCAGCAGCAGATGGACCAGAATGACACTCTCCTAGCCCTCTCATTAATAAGTAAAGTAGGTTTTTAAAAAAGTAAGTTTGGGGGGCTAGCTGATAGTGCATCTGGGTAAGGACACCTGATAGAATGTGCAAGGACCAGAGTTCAAGCCCACAATGCCCACTTGCAGGAGAAAAAAATTTCAAGAGTGGGGGGTGGGGGGTGGGGGGGGGATAGGGATAGGGACAGAGACCTGCAGCCCTGCTTCACTACTCGTGAAACTTCTTCCCTGCAGGTGGGGACCGGGGACTCAAACCTGGGTCCTTGTGCACTGTAGTGTGTGCATTTAACCTGGTGTGCCACTGCCTGGCCCTCTGAAACACAGTCACTACATAGCAGTGGAGGATTCTAAAAGGTGAGGAGGTGAGGAGGCGAGGAGGCCTGGACTTCTGGTGTGAGCACAGTCACAAAGATGCGTTCTTGGGGGCCAGGATAAGTGTGCAAGGGTCCTGGTTCGAGCCCGTGGCTCCCTACCTGCAGGAGGGGTGCTTCACAAGCAGCAAAACAGGTCTGCAGGTGTTTATCTTCCTGTCTCCCTCCCCTCCTCTCAATTTCTCTCTGTTCTATCCAGTAAAACGGGAAAAAGGGCCACCAGGAGCGGTGGATTTGTAGTTGGCACTGAACCCCAGTGATAACCCTGGAGGCAAAAAACAAAATAAACACAAACATGCTTTCTCTCAGCAACCAGACACCCACTGAGTGTCACAGCTGGCAGACAGCACCTGCCCTACCGCCTGCCGGGAATCTGGAGTCTAAAAAAAATTGACGTCTGAGAGGGAGCATCCACTATCCTCAGAGAAGTCAATGGGCGGGGCCAGGCAGCGGCACAGCGGGGTAAGAACACATGACGTGAAGCACAAGGACTGGTGCAGGGATCCCGGTTCAAGCCCCCCCACCCCACCCCCCCGGCTCCCCACCTGCAGGGGAGTCACTTCACAGGCAGTGAAGCAGGTCTGCAGGTGTCTGTCTTTCTCTCCCCCTCTCCATTTCTCTGTCCTATCCAAAAACAAGGCCAATAATAATGGAAAAAATGGCCTCTGGGAGCAGTGGATTTGTAGTGCGGGCACTGAGCCCCAGCAGCCTGGAGGCAAAAACGAATGAACTCTACTCCTGGCCCCGTATATTCTGCTCTCCCTTTAGGGCAGTTCTGCTGAAAATGTCCTTTTACTGGAATTTTACTGAAATGTACTGGTCTCCTGCGACCGCATGCCACACATGCTAGAGAAAACAGCTTGGGGCTCAGTGCCAATCATGCCATCTGAATACTCAGACAAGTGCTCTTTCTGCAGGGCTGAAAATGGGGGGAAAGTAGGGAGTCCACATTTCTTTCCACAATCAGGATAAATAAATCCCTAAGATTCTGTAAGTAATTAACTCACATGGAAATAGAAAGTGCTGTCAACGCTAGTTGGAAAACAAACTCACATTCTGCCATTAGCACTTCCCATCAGAAACTCACAGCTGGGGCCAGGCCGTGGTGCACCCCGTTAAGTGCTCACACTACAGTGCATAAGGACCCAGGTTCAAGCCCCTGGTCCCCACCTGCAGAGGGAAAGCTTCATGAACGGTGAAGCAGGGCTGCAGGTGTCTCTCTGTCTCTTTTCCTCTCTATCTCCCTCTCCTCTCTCAATTTCTCTGTTTCTATCCAATAATAAGTGAAACATTTAAAACAACTCACACTTCATAGAGACAGCTTAGTGGTTACGCCCAGTGGCCTCTCGCACCCCAGGAGTGAGATCTGGACTCACAGTCCCCATCTGCCATCCACAGCAACACTCCCTCCCTCCTCCAGACAGCCAGGAGCACGGCACAGCGTGGCCACAAATGCCGCATCTCCACCACGCAGGCTTCCTGCAAACCAGGTCTGCCCTCCACCCTCCATGCTGCTCGTGCCGACTGGTCCACAGCGTGCTGTCCGCCCAGGTTTCCTGGGTCACAACCACGAGCAGATGTGTGCACCTGTATACACCACAAGGATGCCAGCAGCTCTCTCATGGAATCTTCGACTTCAGGGAGTGTAAGAGAGGCCCACGATAAGTAAGCCAACACACGCGGGACAAGCAGGTATTATGGACGGAGGCAGAGACAGGCAGGCAGGTGTGAGCTCTGTGGAGGGGACAGCAGGGACCTGGGGGTAAGGGGGGGGGGGAGGTGACCACTAGGGAAAAAAGGCTTCTGGGTGGAGATAAGCTAAGGGCAGATGCCCTCAGGCAAGCCCTCCCGAAGAACAGAGGCCTCAGAGCCTCAGGCCTGGCCTGGCAGGACAGAGTGGCCTGGCAGGACGTGAAGTCACAGAGATAAGAGAGTTCCAGACGGCAAGGGGCCCGGGCAGCCAAACCAGACTGGGGCTCCCTGCTAGCGACCAGGAGCCTCGGCTGTGTCCTGGCCCTGACTCAGGCTCACAGGTCTCCCCAGGCCTTTCCAGAAGTTTGAGTCAGGGACCTACTAGTCCCCCCTAGCCCCGAATTCAGTGAGGCTCCTGCCTGTGCACATAGCAGTTTCGCCCTATCCTCATAGCCATGAATATAGCCCCGTCTGGCTCCCCTGCCCTGCCCTGCCCTGCCCTGCCCTGCCCTGCCCTGCCCTGCCCTGCCCTGCCCTGCCCAGGCGGTGGGTGACTGGTCTCCAGCAGTTGTTGGAACACAGATACGGCCTCTCATCTCCCCATGATAGGTGTCTGCAAGTCTGTGTTTTATTTTTATTTGTTTGTTACTAATAGCTGTTACAAGACTGTAAGATGTAAACTAGGGAACACTTCGTGGATTTGCGTGTCAGCCTTGCACAGGGGGCATGCTGATCCTCTCTGCTTCGTCCCAATCTCACAGCACACCTGCCGCTGAAGCGAGGTGCAGTCTGTCTGCCTCCAGACATCCGCCCACGTCACATCGCACGTGCTTCCTGCCACTCCTGTTCAGCCATGCTTTTGAGCTGTATCCACAAACTTACTGATAAAACAGAAATAGCTGGAAAATACTCCATGCTGGCTTTTGATTTCCTTCCCCACCCTTGCAGTTCTAAAAGAACAACTAGGACACTTTCAATAGGAAACTTCTCTTTCATCCTTCCTTCCGAGACCACTCCTTTGCCATCAGACTTTCTGCTGTCCTCAGTCCATGAAAGCCGGCCTAAGACTACTCTACAGCCGCTCCCCCCGAGGCTCCTCAAAGCCCCGGCCTTGCTCTGCAGTGTCTCAGGATCTCTGGAGAAGCGAGAGCAGGCCTGACCTCCCTCGGTGTCCATGGCACCTGGTGCCCCCCATGCAGAGAACTCCCTGGGCGAGCTGGTGGCTGGGGAAGGGGACGGCCCCGACTTGGAGAGCAGCGACTGGGTCAAACACAGCAACGGCAGGCAGCCAGACCACCAGCAAGTTCTGGCGCCACAGCGGCTGCTGGATTAGGTTAGTGAAGGCGCCAGGAGCAAAGGGAGCCTCCCCTCTGGCAGGCAGATGCCACGGCCTAGCTTTCTGCAGGAGCACGGCGCCACCGGAGTCAGGGCGGCGGCCTCCCAGTGGGCTCCTGCCCCCAGGGGCGCGAGGACGTCCCCTCCGTCTCTTGCGGGTCAGCAACGGCTCCGGACATTGTGCGAGTCCCCCTGAGGTCGCGACGGGAAGCCGGGGAGCCAGGACATGGGCACGAGGCCCCTCCACGCAGCCAGCGCAGAAAGGAGATGGGCAGCACGCTTCCTGCGTCTTCCTGTTCCCGTGGCCACAGCTTCTTGGGAGAAACGGCAGGTCTGAGTCACCTGATCCCACCCCCAAACTCCTGCGTTGACAGCTTAACCTCCAACACCCGAGACTGTAGGCTTGAAGACAGGGTCTTTAAAGAGATCATCGGGAGTCCGGCTGTAGTGCAGCAGGTTAAGCGCACGTGGCGCAAAGCACAAGGAGCGGCGTGAGGATCCCGGTTCGAGCCCCCGGCTCCCCACCTGCAGGGGAGTCGCTTCACAGGCAGTGAAGCAGGTCTGCAGGTGTCTGTCTTTCTCTCCCCCTGTCTTCCCCTCCTGTTTCTCTCTGTTCTATCCAACAACAACGACATCTATAACAACAACAATAAAAAACAAGGATAACAAAAGGGGATAAATAAAAATTTTTAAAAAAATTTTTAAAAAAATTTTTAAAGAGATCATTAAAATAAAATGAGCTCAGGCTGGGGAGACAGCAAAAGACTTTCCTGCCTGAAACCCTGAGGTCCCGGGATCAATCCCCAGCACCACCATCAGCCAGAGCTGAGCAGGGCTCTGGCCTAGCCGACCCTCTCTCCCATTAAGATAGACAGACAAACGAATTCTGCTTGCCTGAGTCACGAAACCTGGGATGCTCTGCGTGGCGGCCCTAGCAAGACAGCAGTGCCCCAGGTGCTGGCTATGACCTGTCAGCTGCTCGTGGTACAATCTACAGATGTGTAAACATTTTGAATTTTCCATTAAATAAAAACATTCATCGAGGGGGCTGGGGAAGTGGCTCAACAGAGCACAGGACTTCCCTGCCTGAGGCTGCCTGCTGGATCCCTGGCACTGCATGTGCTAGAGTGGTGCCACGGTTCCCCTCCCTCCTATCTGTAATAAATAAAACACAAATCGGGTTGAGGAGACAGTACAGTGGTTCTGCAAAAAGACTCATACCTAAGACTCCGAGGTCCCAGGCTCAATCACCAGCAGCCCCAGCAGCCAGAGCTGAGCACGGCTCTGGGAAAGTAATCAATGTTCACTGAGGAGCCAGGTTGCAGTATAGCTGGCAAACGCCTTACCATGAGCAAGGCCCGGGCTTCAGGACCTTCACTGTCACATGGAACGCCGTGCAAAAAGGAAGCTCCTGGAGTAGCAAAGCAGTGCTGTGACCTCTCTCCTCTTTTCTCTCCGTTCACTTAGACACATGCATATATCTTCAAAACGTGAAGTTCAGGGCCAGGAGACAGCTCACTCAGTAGAGCGCACATTTTACCACATGTGAAGACCCAAGTTCGAGTCCCAGCACCACATGGAAGCATCACAGAGAGCGGGAATGGGGTGGGGAGGGGCGCGATAAGCTGACAGTGGGGTGGTCAAGCTACAGGACCTATCCTGTCTGTCTCTCCCTCTCTCTGTATCCAAAGTTACAAAACGGATGGAAAAAAGGGTCTGGGCCAAGAGCAGCGGCACAGCACACACGAGGCATTCACTCAACACGCAGAGTCAAGTGCATAAAATACAATGCATTAAGTATGCACTGAGCTGATATAAAAAAAGTGCAGAAGTGGGCGGAGGGTAGACAGCATAATGGTTATGCAGACAGACTCTCGTGCCTGAGGCTCCAGAGTCCCAGGTTCAATCCCCTGCACCACCATAAGCCAGAGCTGAACAATGCTCTGGTTAAAAATAAATAAATAGGGAGTCTGGCGGTAGCGCAGCGGGTTAAGCGCAGGTGGCGCAAAGCGCAAGGACCAGCATGAGGATCCCAGTTCGAGCCCCCGGCTCCCCACCTGCAGGGGAATCACAGGTGGTGAAGCAGGTCTGCAGGTGTCTGTCTTTCTCTCCCCCTCTCTGTCTTCCCCTCCTCTCTCCATTTCTCTCTGTTGTATCCAACAACGACATCAATCATAACTACAACAATAAAACAACAAGGACAACAAGTGGGAATAAATAATAAATAAAAAATATTTTTTTAAAAATTATTAAAAAATAATAAATAAATAAATAAATAAGTGGGGGTTGTACGGGAAACTGGGGAATGTTATGCATGTACAAACTATTGTATTTACTATTGAATGTAAAACATTAATTCCCCAATAAAGAAATAAAATAATAAAATAAATAAATATATATATATATATATATTTTATTTTTTTAAAGTGCAGACGACTTTCATGCCCAAGGCTCTGAGGTCCCAGGTTCAATCTTCAGCACCACCTGAAGCAGTGCTCTGGGTGGGCACGAAAAAGTGCCAATGAAAACGGAGCAGAGCACCCTGGTGCCCAGTGACACTTGAGCAGAAGCAGAGGGATTCCCTGAGAATCGGGGGATTCCCATTCCTGTCATCTTCGACGCCCCAGTGATGAAGTGAAGGAAAGGTCACATGCAGGTGGACAGGAGTGGGGGTGCACAGTGAACCAGGCACCTGAAGACCTCCAAGAACCTGCCTGTCTGTGCTCACACACACCTGCACCCGCAGAGACGCAACAGGACACTCACGGCACATGTGTCTTCTGGCCTTGTCGGACACGCACAGCGGTTCTCCAGATGACGGAGCCTTCCCTCAGCAACAGGCCCATGAGCAGGCCCACTGTCATCTTCTCGTGCTTTCACTGGTAGATATGGGTCGAGCACCCACTTAGATGCCCGAGGTCCCAGAGATCAAGGTTCAATTCCCAGCACCACCGGATGCCAAGCTGAACAGTGTTCTCACTTTATTCCCCTTATTCTATCTCTTACAATAAATAAATGACAAAAAAGAAAGGGAGGGACGGAAGAAAGGAAAAGACAGAAAGAAACTGACGGGCTGGGGAGCTAGCAAGTGGCTCAGCAACAGACTCTCATTCCCAAGGCTGAGAGTCCCAGGCTCCAACCCCACACATGCATGGCTCCAGATGCCGCCATGACGCCCACCTGACTTCCCTGGACAGACGACCCCACCCATGTGTCCTGGAGCCCCGCTTCCCCAGAGCCCTGCTCACTAGGGAAAGAGAGAGACAGGCTGGGAGTGTGGATCCACCTGCCAACACCCATGTTCAGCGGGGAAGCAATGACAGAAGCCAGACCTTCCACCTTCTGCTCCCCATAATAATATGGAAGCTATCAAGGGAGGAGAATGGATATGGAGCCCTGGTGGTGGAAATTGTATAGAACTGTACCCCTCTTATCCTATGGTCGTGTCAATATTTCCATTTTATGAATATTTTAAGTGGTATTGCCTATAGAAGAAAATAAAATCTGATGACCAAAAAAAAGGGTAAAATGTGTGTCCGAGCCTCAAAAAAAAAAAAAAAAAATCTCCAGAGAAGGAAAAGCAAAAAATAAAATGCTTTTGGGTGCACATGGCGTGAAGCAGTGTAAGGATCCAGGTTTGAGCCCCTGGCTCCCAACCTGCAGGGGGGAGGCTTCACAGGCGGTGAAGCAGGTCTGCAGGTGTCTGTCTTTCTCTCCCCCTCCGTCTTCCCTTCCTCTCTCCATTTCTCTCTGTCCTATCCAACAATAACAGCAATAACAACAATAACAACAACAAAGGTCAACAAAAATGGGAAGAAATGGCCTCCAGGAGCAGTGGGTTCATAGTGCAGAAATCAATCCTAGCAAAAGCCTTGGAGGCAAAAAATAAAAAAATAAATAAATATAATAAAATGTGTGGTCCGGGAGGTGGTGCAGTGATAAAGCTTTGGACTCTCAAGCAGGAGGTCCTGAGTTCGATCCCCGGCAGCACATGTGCCAGAGTGATGTCTGGTTCTTTCTCTCTCCTCCTATCTTTCTCATTAATAAATAAATATTTTAAAATAGTAATAAATAAATAAAATGATTTTAAGGACAAGGTATTAATTTCATCAAATGTGAATCCGCAGGAAGAAGCCCGTGGTAATTAGGATCCCTAACCCTGCAACACACAGCTGACAGAAGTCCCTGCAGATTGTCCCCGAGGTCCTTAAAAGTAGGATAGGCTCATCTGTCAAGAGCAGTTTTAATAAAGTCCTAGAAAGAGATAAAAGGAGTGAATTACGTAAGTCCCTCAGGGTTCTTCCAGCCCTGATTGGCCAATGCTTTCAATCCTAACCTAACCTAACGCTTCTAAAGTTTCCCTAAAGCAACGTCTAACAAGGCTGACACCTCTCTGAAGGGCAGGGGACCTCTACTCTCCCTTGTCAAGGCCGTGTCTATTGTCATCACTTAAAGACAGCACAGGGGCTGTGCACTGAGAGCTCACATGGCAGTACCAGGACCCGGGTTCAAGACCCCGGCCCCCACATGCAGGGGGCAAGTTTAGGAGCAGTGAAGCAGGACTGCAGGTGTCTCCCCCCCACCTGTCTCTGTCCTATCACATAAAATAATTAAGACAAGCAAAAGCAGCACAGGCTGTGTGTGCCCTACTATGTGCCAAGTTAGAGAATGCCACATGGGAACACCATGGCAACCAGCCCAGGGGTGGGGGGGTGAGTTGCTTTGGTGTCTCTCTAGATAGAGACCTTCTGTCTTTATCTCTGAACAGACAGACACACCCACCAGCTGCGGACCAGCAAACAAGACGGCAGCGACCTGTCCCGTGAGGACGACGCCACCGAGGCCCACGGCCACTCGGCCTCTCTCCTTGCCTCACACTGCTCTCCCCTCCTACGAGCGATGCAGCGATGCAGCGGAGCGACTCCTGAGACTGCTGCCTGGACTGGAAACCCGGACACTCTGCTGCCTTCAGAAGTCTCGGGGAGTCTTTCTTCCCGACAGCACTTTCTAGTAGAGATTTCTGCAGCGCTCAGCCCCACCCCAGCACCCCAGCTACCAGCTCAAGTGCAGAGACTGACCCAGGACCCCTCTTCCATGTCAGTGGCCCTCTTCTTCTTCTAGCGTTTGCCCTTCTTCCATAGCCAGTCAACAGCGTCAGTGGCCCTGGGAGTGACTCACAGTCCAGAAGTGCAGGCGTGTGGGAGAGGGGGAGCAGGGCTAGCACCCTGGAGGCTCAGCGCCCTGCAGGCTCAGCGCCCTGGAGGCTCAGCACCCTGGAGGCTCAGCGCCCTGGAGGCTCAGCACCCTGGAGGCTCAGCGCCCTGGAGGCTTCTGAGCGCCTGTGGATTTCCAGAGGATTCTACACAGAGGCAGGAGCCATCATTCACTCCACTCCCAAACCCGCTCCCCTAGGTGGGGCTGAAAACCTCAAACTTCCGGTCACAACCGTGGCGGGTCTCTCTGGGGGCCAGGCCCTGGCCCCCCACTGCCCTCACCCAGGATACCCCAGGAAAGTAAACTGACTTTAAAAGTTCTGTGCCAGGCCAGGTGGTGGCACAGCTAGTTGAGCACACATGTAATTGTGTAATACAGAAATGTAAAAAACAATTTTAATTTAAAAATAAAAAAATAAACTTCTCCCCTGTTACCTCACAGGTACTATAGTCATTTTTTTCAAACCTGAAAGTCGGGCTGGTGAAACGGCTCCCTTGGGCAGTGAGCTGCTTTGCCGGCGTGTCGGACCCAAGTCCGAGCCCCGGCCCCACACTGAAGGAAGCCTGGTGGTCCTCCCAGCCCTCCGCCTCCTGGGTCCTGAAAAGCTGCAAAGCGGCATCACTACACGACCTGGACCCCACTTCCCAGCAGACGCCCAGAGGGACCAAAAGCAAGTTCTGGGAGAGAGAGAACCGCGACAGTGCGTGAGCTCTCAGTTACACAAGTAGCCGTGCCCACGGGAACCTCGGGCACAGCCCGCGACCGCGGAGCCACCCTGCCCGACACCCGTGAGCGACTCGTGACTGGACAGCAGTAGAGCAGTGCTCAGCCTTACAGAGGGCGGGGTTCTGACGCATGCCTCGTCACAGATGAGTGAGCCCCAAACTGCACGTGCCACCCCGTGGACCTCGAGTCCCAGAGCAGAGGAGCGGCAGGATGGGGAGCGGGCCGGGTGCTGCCCTGGCAAGTGTGCGGCCTGGGCTAGAGCCCCAGCACCACGTGGTGGTGCTACGGCACTGGGGGCAGCCCCGGTGCTGTGCTGGGTCTCTCTCCCTCGGGATGAAGACTGAGTCCAGGAGTGGTGGGGGGCCCGCAGGTGGCTCAGCGCATCTGAGCGCATGCCCCACTTGCCTGGGGGCTGGACGAGTCATGGCGGGACCCCCTAAGCCCCAGCACCACACTGAGCACGAAGCAAAGGCACGAGAGGAAGCCCCGTGGGTGGCAGAGTGGCGCTGTGATGCCTCTCCCCCGCCTCCTCTTTCTCTAGCTCAAGAAACACCATGAAAATGAGCCAGCGAAGACACTCAGACATCCCGCTTGTCCTAGGTCCGATCTCATTCACCTTCGTCACAGTAAGGGAACAAAAATAAAAAATGCAAAGGGGGACAGAAAACATAGAAAGTAAGGGGCTATTCCCTGTGTGAGCTCTACCTGATAGAAGGAAGATGTACTGAACTGAACTCTGTACCCAGTCCAGAAGCAGCAAGTAGATGCATTCACTTTTCTCAAACAGAGGAAGGGATCTCAGAAGTTTCTATCTCCCATTCACCAGAAGACAAATATAGAAGATGGGAGAAAATTGACATCCGTGGCTTAAAAACAGTATCACAAGGCACGACGGGTTAAGTGCACATGGCACAAAGCACAAGGACCCGTTACGGTTCGAGCCCCCGGCTCCCCACCTGCAGGGGGGTCGCTTCCCAGGCGGTGAAGCAGGTCTGCAGGTGTCTGTCTTTCTCTCCCCTCCTCTCTGTCTTCCCCTCCTCTCGCCATTTCTCTCTGTCCTGTCCAACAACGACGACATCAATAGCTACAACAACAGGACAACAAGAGCAACAGAAGGGAATAAATCAATATTAAAAACAACCAGTATCACAGTAGGCATAGTCAGGAGACCCGCAGCCAGAGCTCGGTGGTGCTCTGGTCAAAGGGATGAGACAAATAAAACACAAACTCAAAACCTCTGTTTTAGTGAAGGTATCACACCACTCCTGCACTAACAGCCTGTGTGGACTTTTGACACCATAAGTGACAATACTTCCCCCAGCAAGAGCGGGAAGTGGGAAGCCGGACGCAGGCGGGGCCAGAGCACTGGGTCACTTTCACCAAGACGAAAACCACTCTGAGAATATTTCCAAGCTACTCAAGCGTTCAGAAAACCACCAAGTCACCTCTCCTTTGCTTAAACAGGAAAGAAGAAAATCAGTGACCGTACGGCAGGCAGGGAGCGAGCCTGACGGTGCTGGTGTGAAAAAGCCTCTCCTGCCCGAGGCTCTGAGGCCCAGGGTCAGGCCCCAGCACCACCTTCAGCCAGAGCTGAGCAGGGCTCTGGGGTATCTATCTTTCTCTCTCTCTCTCTCATAAAAGTAAGTAAATGATGAAAAAGAGAGAGGAAGAGATAAATATGGAGAAAACCAGTGTACAAAGCTACCGACCCAAGGAATTGGTTTTAAGGGAACTTATGAGAAGGGGCATTATAGCCTTGCACGTCCTCTGGGGCCTCTTAGTGCCCGGTACTTGAAATGGCGATGTAGTGATTCCCACAAAATCCGTCACTAAATAGATCAACATATATGAAAGGGCTCACCATTAAAGCAACACCTGTCAGTCTGTCTGTCTGGGTTTTTTTTTCCCTCCAGGGTCACTGCTGGCACTCAAGTGCCGGCGCCCTAAGAACCCACTGCTCCTGGAGGCTATTCCTTCCATTTTGTTGCCTTTGTTGTAGCTGTTACTGTTATCGTTGTTAGAGCTGTTGTTGTTGGATAGACAGAGAAATTGAGAGAGGAAGGGAAGACAGAGAGGGGGAGAGAAAGACAGACACCTGCAGACCTGCTTCAATGCTTTTGAGGCGACCCCCCTGCAGATGGGGAGCCGGCTGTGTGTAGCCCAGTCCTGTCTGTCTGTCCTTTAAGCAACTCGCCATCTCTGTCAGGGGTCTGATGAAATGCCGTGCCTACAAATGCTAAACTTTTAGAAGTCCGGGAAAAAGAAATCTGATTTACCACTAAGCCGGAAAGGACTTGCCAGCGAGGTGGTACAGCAGCAAGCACGCTGACTAGGAAGCGTGGGCTCCGGAGTTCCAGAGTGATGCCGGGGCTCTAA
Source organism: Erinaceus europaeus (assembly GCF_950295315.1). Lineage (NCBI taxonomy): Eukaryota > Metazoa > Chordata > Mammalia > Eulipotyphla > Erinaceidae > Erinaceus > Erinaceus europaeus. The sequence continues at coordinate 16,294,370 of NC_080183.1, forward strand.
GACAGACAGACACACGGACACAACCCCCAGAAAGAGGACCGGGCGGCGGCACACCTGGTAGAGCGCACATGCTACCTGCGTGAGGGTTTGGGTACAAGCCTGTAGCCCCCACCTGCAGAGGCGAAGCTTCCAGAGTGAGGAAGCAGGTGTCTGTCCTTCTGTCTCTCCACCCCCTGCCCTGCTCAACTCCTCCAGCAAGTCACTTCGGAATAAGTGCAACAAGCCGGGAAACACAGGCACCCGCCACGCCAACATCCTACCCCGTCTCTCCCTCGTTCTGTCCTAACCTGACTTTCTGAAATGTCTGCATTTCCGGAGACCTGTCCGTCCGTCCACACCCGGACAACTGTCTGTCCGCTGACAGCCCGGGGAAAGCAACTCCTACTGCTTCTTGTCCCTTCTCCTCTCTCCTACCGTTAATTCTTAAAAAACAAAAAAAGAAAGAAAAAGAAAACGGGGGGCCGGGTGGTGGGACACCTGGCTGAGCGCACGTGTTCCGGAGCACAAGGACCCGGGTTCGAGCCCCCGGCCCCCACCTGCAGGGGGAAAGCTGAGAGTGGTGAAGCGGGGCTGCAAGCGTGTCTGTCTGTCTCTCCCGCTCTACCTCCCACTCCCCTCTTCAATTTCTGTCTCTCTCCAACAAACTAGCAAAAATCATTTAAAATATTTACCAATATATATATATATATATATATGTATCTTTTTTTAAAAAAGGGGAACAGACCTTTTGCACCACTGCAGCGAGCTGCCTCCCAGTCGGGGGGGGGGGGCGCCCCGGGAGGCGCTCGGCTTTTTTGCTTTTTTGCTTTTTTTTTTGCTTTTTTTGCTTTTTTTTTTTTTTGCTTTACTTTCCATGCCAGCCGGGGCCGTGGCGGGGCAGCCTCCACGCCGGGGGCCGGAGGGGAGCGAGCGCACGCAGCCCCGGAGGCCCCGCCCCGCGGCCGGCGACAAGGACACGACGGCGGGGGCTCCCGGGGGGTGCGGGGTGCCGGCGGCCTCGCCCTCGGACCCAAGGGAGCCGCGGAGACCCGCAGCCCGTCGCCACAGCCGCACCCCGGAACCCGCAGCCCCGAACCCGGAACTCGCCCGGGCGGACGGGGGCTGGCCGCACCAGCTGCGTGGACGCGGCCCCGGGGCGACGGCACTCCGGGGTGGCGGGCGAGGGTGCGGGGCCCCGAGGAGGGGCCCGGCCGTCCCCGCGCCGCCCTGGGCCTCCCGCCCGCCCCGCGCCCCGCAGCCGCCCGGCCGCCCGGCCCCGCTCCCCGTACCTGGCCGGCGGCGGCGCTGCTCTTCACGTACCCGTTCCGCACCTCCCCGTTGGCCACGCAGCCGTTCGGCCGCGGCGGGCGGCGGCAGCAACAGCCTCCGGGCGCCGGCCGCATCTTCCGGCAGCTCCGCGCGCCACGCAGGATCTGGACACCGCGGCCCAGGCGGCTCCCGGCCGCGCGCGCGCGCCCCGCCCACCTCCCGACACCGGAAATGGAGGCGGGCGCCAGCCAATGGCAAGCCGCGTCGCCCCTGGGGGCGGAGCCTTCACTCGGCCTCTGGCCAATCAGGAGAGAAAGGCGGGCGCAGGGCCAATCGCAGACGGGAATGAGGCGCCTCCAGAGAGTACTGGGGACTCCGGCAGCGGCGGGAGGCCCTGGCACCGGATTGGAAGCCCCACCTTGGCTTCTTAAGGATTCACCACTGGGAGGCGGGGCCCAGGAAGATGTGACCAATCAGAGTGTACGGACAGCTTGGGGGCGAGGCTTTGGGGGGAGCAGCCAATGAGAGTGAGCGCCTGAGTCTCCTGGACGGCTTCCCGGGTCTCCGGGACAGGTGGCGCCCTCTCTGCCCTTGCCTCTGGGGAAGTTTAGAATTCCAGCCCGAGACAGGGCGCCTTTATTTAATTAGCCAATTCCTCTGCGAGTGCCTGTACAATGGCCTTTTGACATCTCATTATTCTCCTCTGTGCACTGTGCATTGCACATTTCTTAGCTAATCAGATCCTTCTGCGCCCTGGCCCTAGCCCTTCCCAACCCTGCCTAGAACTGGTAGCTAAGCCCATAAGTATTTAGCCACTTTGGGAGCCTAATATTTTTAAATGAACTTACAACTTCCTGGGCCATAACTCACTACAAGAATTAAATGAGAAGGCGTGGACACCTGTCACAATACATAGCCCATAATAGGAACATCATAATGTTCTTTGCCACCGCTGTCATGCTATCTTTTCCCAGGAGTTAGAGAGAAAGGAGTCGACAGACATCTAGCAAGAGACTTCCCATCATCCATTTGAGCTGATCTTGGCTCAAATGCTCCCTGTGTCACTCACCAACTAAGATCGCCATATGTCTCCATCTGTGCAATGAAGATGATAATAGCTGCCTTGAGGATTTCATGAGTTAATATATGGAGTGCATTTTGGGCTTGGCCATTAGAGAACAATCATTAAGTGTTGGTTATTATTAATTGCTGAATGCATTTACGAGAGCACTTGCAATCTTCCCCACCCAGGGGGTTAACAAGATATCAATTTTGCATGATTCAGAACTGCACAGTTTTACAGCAGGTTGGCAAAGCAGGTATCCCGAGTCAATAAAGACTGTGATCGCAGGGGCCAGGCAGTGGCACACGTGATAAAGCACACACATTACAGTGTGATGTACAATGACCCAGCGTCAAGACCTGGGTCCCTACCTGCAGGGAATGGGGAGTTTCATGATCAGTGAAACAGTGCTGAAGGACCGTCTCTCTCTCTCTCTCTCTCTCTCTCTCTCTCTCTCTCTCTCTCTCATCCCTCCCTCTACACCTCTTTCCTTACCAATTTCTCTCTCTATCAAAATAAGTAAATAAATATATAAAAGAGACTTTCATACCTGAAACTACAAAAGCCCATAAGATAGAGATGAATAGTGCACTGGTAAAAACAAACAAAAAATGCAGTGGTCTGATAAAGCATCAGACTCTTAAGCATGAGGTCCCAAGTTCAATCCCTGCAGCACATGTACCAGAGTTCTTTCTCTCTCTTCCTATTTTTCTCATTAATAAATCTTTATAAAAATGCAAAAAGAGGGCAGGGGTAGATAGCATAATGGTGATGCAAAAAGACTCTCATGCCTGAGGCTCTGAAGTCCCAGGTTCAATCCCCTGCACCACCATAAGCCAGAGCTGAGCAGTACTCTGGTTTATAAAAATAATAATAATAATTTTAAAAATAAAAAAGCAAAAAGAAGAATATTGCAGTGAATGTATGAAACAAAAAAAAGTGTATGATTTGTACCTCATTGAATTTGTATTCTAAAAGAAAGGCACGATGTACACAAATGGTCTAGGGAGATAGCATAATGGTTATGCAAAAAGACTTTCATGTCTAAGACACCAAAGACCCCAGGTTCAAGCCCCAACCCCATGATAAACCACAGTTGAGCAGCACTCTGGTAAAATGGAAAAAAAAAAAAAAAGCAAAACTAAACAAAGTACACAGGTAAAGTAAATAACAATGAGACAAGGTATCACTCTGGCACACTTAGTGCCAGAGCTTGAACTCAGAACCTCATGTTTGAAAGTTCAAACTTTATCCACTGTATCACTTCCCAGGCCACTCAGCTCTGCTTTATAGTGGTGCATGGACTAACCCTGGGATCTTGGGACCTCAGGCATGAAAGTCTTTTGTAGAGCCACTGTGCTATCTCCCCAGTCCAATGACAGTGCTCTCATGAGGAGGGTTAGGTAGCAGTGACGTCAATAGGAAGTTTTATAGAGGAAGTTGTTTCCTAAATTGGACTTTTCAAGGAAGGAATGTGATTGGAAGCAGAGCTAGAGAATCTAACTGGGGGTTAGAGAGTGAGAGAATTAATTTGGAGAAGGCTTGGGAGGAAGATGTGAGTTGAACTACATCTTGAAGAATGAGTAAGGTTTGGAGAACTAGGAATGAGAAGAAAGTGGATTGCGTTCCAAGGAAGGGCAGCTTTTAGAAGTTCAAGCACAGACACTGGGATGAACAAAGCCCAGAAAGAACTGGGTCCTGAGCATACAAAGGCGGCTAGATCTATTGGAGCGATCCTGTCAGCCAACCCCTCCATGCTGAGAGCGGGCAGGCAGGACACCAGGCCCATGTCCAGTTCTGCCACTTACTCATCATGTGTGTTCCTGCCCAGTCATGCAACATCAGCCTTGGCTTCCTCACCCACCTGGCAGAGAAGTCAGAACCGGTACTACTAACCTCGCCAGACTTTCTTGAACAGCAGTGACTGAACACACAAGTGCTTCCCAGTGACCTTGCTGTTTGTTGCTCAATCGCAATCCATGCCTCAGAGGGAGTGGGAAGCGCCCTATGCTCCCTGTCAAGAGGAAAACGCCTGCTTCCAGGTTCATAGGCCACAGCACCAGCAATTCACTGAGTTCATATGTAAAGGTCTGTGCTAGGCACCAGAGGGACGCTGCCCTCCCTCCCTTCTTTCCTTTGTTTGCCTTCTTTTCCCTCCTTCTTTCTCTTCTTTGTTGGTATGCATTATTCTTTCTCCTCCTCCTTCTCTTCCTCCTCTTCTTGCTCCCTTTTTACTAGAGCCCTGCTCAGCTCTGGCTTCTGGTGGTGCTGGGGATTGAACCTGGGATCTCACATGGAAGTCTTATGCATTCCCACGATGCTGTCTCCCCAACCCCAGAGATAGATTTTTTTTTCTTCCTTCAAGATTGTTTAAACCACAGCATTTGTGACGACAAGGAGGCACTGGGACTTGGGACAATGAAGAGCGTTTCAGCAAGTAGAATCACAGGGGTTCATCACCACTAAAACAGACCTAGAGGAACTGCTGGATGCACTTACATAAAATTAAAATATAAAGTGACTTCACTCATGGGGGGAACTAAGTGAAGAAAATAAGCAATGCTCAGTGAAGGCTGTGGAGAAGATTGTGGGCTCTAACTGAGGTTAACAGAAAGCTGTGTGTGTGAGTGGTTCAGAAGGTGGCACAATGGATAAAGCATTGGACTCTCAAGTATGAGGTCCTGAGTTCAATCCCCAACAGCACATCTACCAGAGTGATGACTGGTGCTTCCTCTCCTATATTCCAAGTAAATAAATAAATAAAATCTTTAAAAAAAAAAAAAGTTGTGTGGGAGGGTTGTAGAAATGTATGGGAGTTGGGAGGTAGCGGGTTAAGCGCACGTGGCGCAAAGCGCAAGGATCGATGTAAGGATCCCAGTTCGAGCCCCCAGCTCTCCACCTGCAGGGAAGTCACTTCACAAGTGGTGAAGCAGGTCTGCAGGTGTCTGTCTTTCTCTCCCCTTTTCTGTCTTCCTCTCCTCTCTCCATTTCTCTCAGTCCTATCCAACAAAAATGATGACATCAATAATAATAATGACTACAACAATAAAACAACAAGGGCAACAAAAGGAAATAAATATTTAAATAAAAAAAAGAAATGTAGGAGTGACTCAGTGGACGTGGGTAGGGGGGATATAGACACTTTGGTTTGGGGGTGTAATGATGCATTAGGAGGAGGTGAAAAACTGTATCTTTAAAACATTTACAGGCTCCAGGACTGGGAAGAGAGCATAGTGCTGATGCAAAAACACTCTCATGCCTGAGGTCCCAAAGGTCCCAGTTTCAATCCCCAGCACCATCATAAACAAGAGCTGAGCAGAGTTCTAGTAAATGAAATGCAATAAAAATTACAAAACATGTGGCCCGGGAGGTGGTGCAGTGAATAAAGCATGAGACTCTCAAGCATGAGGACCTGAGTTCAATCCCCAGCAGCACATGTACCAGAGTGATGTCTGGTTCTTTCTCTCTCTCTCTCTCCTTCTAATTAATAAATAAATAAACATATATATATTTATAAAAAATAATACAACAGTTATAGGCTTGTAAACCCAGGTTATTGCAAAAACAAATAAAAGCTAGTATCACAAATCTTTTAAATATAGGAGCTAGATGGCGCACCTAGTTAAGCATGTAATGGAAAATACATGGACACAGAGGCTGCTCTCCTGATTCCTTTACGTAGGCATTTTAATCTATGTACCTGGTAGAGATTTGTATTTCTTTTTTCTTTTTTTTTTTTTTGCCTCCAGGGTTATTGCTGGGGCTCAGTGGCTGCACCATGAATCCACTGCTCCTGGAGGCCATTTTTTTCTCCCTTTTGTTTTTTGTTGCCCTTGTTGTTGTAGCCTTGTTGTGGCTATTATTGTTGTTGTTGATGTCGTTCGTTGTTGGACAGGACAGAGAGAAATGGAGAGAGGAGGGGAAGACAGAGAGGGGGAGAGAAAGACAGACACCTGCAGACTTGCTTTACCACCTGTGAAGCGACTCCCCTGCAGGTGGGGAGCCAGGGGCTCAAAGCAGGATCCTTACGCCACACCGATCCTTGTGCTTTGCGCCATGTGCGCTTAACCCGCTGCGCTACCGCCCAGCCCCGGGCTTTGTATTTCTTCTGTGATGTAGGGACATAGAGCCTAAGTCTGTATTTCCTCTGCTTGACAGGCCTCACAGCCATCAGTGACTGCAGGTGCCTTACCTCCTCCCTCCACCTTCCTAAGCTAGTAGGCCCAAGACAACGGTGCTTGAAGATAAAGACGCTAGGGAGGAATCCAGCCCGGGACTGATACAGACTAGGCACTAGGCCTCCCCATCTCAGCCTGCACCAAGGCCACAGATAAGAAACATGTATGGCAATTATGTGAAAGATTGTCTTTGTTTCCTGTGTACTTTGGAATAATGAAATAAGTCTTTCTGGTCTGTTCTCTCCTCCCCTTTGGGGGTGGGGGCAGCTGCAATGAAACTAGAATAAAATTGGGTGTTTTTGAAAGGTGCGTGGGGAACTTCCGGAGTGAGCTGGAGTCTCCTATACACCAGTGTAATAAGCTCCTCTCTTTCACCAAGAACCGGCTCCAGTCTTGTGCTTTGAGGATCATTTCTGCAATAAGCACACACATTACAATGCCCAAGGACCCAGGTTCAAGCCCCTGGTCCCCCCCACCTGCAGAAAGCTTCATGAGTGGTGAAGCAGGGCTGCAGCTGTCTCTTCTATCTACCTATCTCCTTACCCCTCTCAATTTCTGTCTCTGTCCAATAATAAATAAAATATTTAAAATTTTTAAACGATGTTAACATCTTCTCCCTAGCACCAACCATCTTCTGAACTCTTGGCAATCTAGAACTTTCACATCCCTGATAACTTTTTTTTTTTTTTTGCTTCTAGGGTTGTCTCTGGGACTAAGTGCCTGCATTACAAATCCACTGCTCCTGGAGGCCATTTCCCCCCAATTTTGTTGCTCTTGTTGTTGTTGTTATTACTGGACAGAGAGAAATAGAGAGAGGAGGGGAAGACAGAGAGGGGGAGAGAAAGACAGACACCTGCAGACCTGCTTCACTGCTTGTGGCTTGTGAGAGGACCCCCTGCGGCTGGGGAGCCGGGGGCTCAAACCCGGATCCTCAAGCTGGTCCTTGCGCTTTGTGCCACGTGTGCTTAACCCACTGCGCTACAGTCTGCCCCGCCCCCTAACCTTTTATTAGTGAGTCTGTTTACCTTTCGCCAGAGCTCTGGATGATGTTGTGCAGAACTGAACCTGGGACCTTGGAGCTCCAGGCTTGAAAGTCTTTTTGCATCGCTATTATGCTACCTCCCCAGAGACCAGGTGGCTGGACTCTGGTTGGTCCACCTTAAGATGGGCTGGATAGGGAGTTGGAGGTAAGCAGGTAAGTCGGAGGCAGTGGGTTGAGCTCAGGTGGCGCAAAGCACAAGGACTGGCGCAAGGATCCTGGTTCGAGTCCCCTGGCTCCCCACCTGCAGGGGAGTCGCTTCACAGGCGGTGAAGCAGATCTGCAGGTGTCTGTCTTTCTCTCCCCCTCTCTGTCTTTTCCTCCTCTCTCCATTTCTCTGTCCTATCCAACAACGACTACAACAATAAAACAACAAGGGCAACAAAAGGGAATAGATAAATAAATAAATAAATAATTTTAAAAATAATGACAATAATAACTATAACAAGCACAACAAGGGCAACAAAAATGGGAAAAATAGCCTCCAGGAGCAGTGGATTCGTAGTGCAGGCACCAAGCCCCAGCAGTAACCCTGGAGGCAAAAAAAGAAAGGAAGAAAAAAAGAAAGTCTGTTTGCAGAACCATTATGATATATCTCCAGCCTGGCTCTTAACTTTATTTATTTAATTTTAGTGAGATACAGAGAACATCAGATTTTAATGAGGTGTTAGCAAAACCCAAGACCAAGACGGTGGCCGCTCAGGAACTCAGGGGTTCAGAAGGACAGTACGTAGGGGGTGGGGGAAGGGGCTGAGACACCCTGTCCTCAGAGTGAGCAGTGCACGTGGCCGCTCCTGCTGCTGGGAAGTGCCTGGAACCGCAGAGAAGTGATTCAACTAAGCTTGGAGGCCTTGTCCTTGCAAAGATCTGAGGCAGCTCCTTAAACAGCGCCTCTCTGTGTGAGAAACGTTTCGTTTTTTTGCTCCCAAGCACTGGGGGATATATATTGCATTTTTTTATTAATTTTTTTTTTTTTTTAGAGAGAGGTGGTAAAAGAGGCCACAGCACCAAACCTTCCTCCATCGGTGGGAACTGGGCTCAAACCTGGGTTGCACACATAGTAAAACAACACACTATCCAAGTGAGCTATTTTGCTGGCCCATTCATTCATTCATTCACTCATTCATTCGTTCATTCATGATAAAGAGAGAACCAGATTATTACTCTGGCTCATGTGATCCCGGGGTTGAACTCAGGACCTCATGGCTGTAATCCCAACATTTTTTTTTTTTTTATTATTTGTTTTTTTTTTTTTGTTTTTTTTTTTAAGAAAGGATTAATTAACAAAACCATAGGGTAGGAGGGGTACAACTCCACACAATTCCCACCACCCAATCTCCATATCCCACCCCCTCCCCCGATAGCTTTCCCATTCTCTACCCCTCTGGGAGCATGGACCCAGGGTCATTGTGGGTTGCAGAAGGTAGAAGGTCTGGCTTCTGTAATTGCTTCCTCGCTGAACATGGGCGTTGACTGGTCGGTCCATACTCCCAGTCTGCCTCTCTCTTTCCCTAGTAGGGTGGGTCTCTGGGGAAGCTGAGCTCCAGGACACATTGGTGGTGTCTTCAATCCAGGGAAGTCTGGCCGGCATCCTGATGACACCTGGAACCTGGTGACTGAAAAGAGAGTTAACATACAAAGCCAAACAAATTGTTGAGCAATCATGGACCCAAAGCTTGGAAAAGTGGAGAGGAAGTATTAGGGAGGTACTCACTGCAAACTCTAGTATACTTCTGCTTTCTTACTTTGGTGCCATACTCCAAACTCAGTCAATTTCTGCTTTGCGTTTCTACTTCTTTTTTTTTTTTTACATGCATAACATTCCCCAGATTCCCATTTAGCAATACAACCCCCACTATTTCATTCATCATTTTTCATGGACCTGTATTCTCCCCACCCACCCACCCACCCCAGAGTCTTTTACTTTGGTGTAATACTCCAATTCCATTTCAGGTTCGACTTGTGTTTTCTTTTCTAATCTTGTTTTTCAACTTCGGCCTGAGAGTGAGATCATCCCATATTCATCCTTCTGTTTCTGACTTATTTCACTCAACATGATTTTTTCAAGGTCCATCCAAGATCGGCTGAAAACGGTGAAGTCACCATTTTTTACAGCTGAGTAGTATTCCATTGTGTATATATACCACAACTTGCTCAGCCACTCATCTGTTGTTGGACACCTGGGTTGCTTCCAGGTTTTGGCTATTACAAATTGTGCTGCCAAGAACATATGTGTACATAGATCTTTTTGGATGGATGTGTTGGGTTCCTTAGGATATATCCCCAGGAGGGGAATTGCAGGATCATAGGGTAGGTCCATTTCTAGCCTTCTGAGAGTTCTCCAGACTGTTCTCCACAGAGGTTGGACCAATTGACATTCCCACCAGCAGTGCAGGAGGGTTCCTTTGAGCCCACACCCTCTCCAGCATTTGCTGCTGTTACCTTTTCTGATGTGTGACATTCTCACAGGAGTGAAGTGATATCTCATTGTTGTCTTGATTCGCATTTCTCTGACAATCAGAGACTTGGAGCATTTTTTCATGTGTTTCTCGGCCTTTTGGATCTCTTCTGTGGTGAATATTCTGTCCAATTCCTCCCCCCATTTTTGGATGGGGTTATTTGTTGTCTTGTTGTTGAGTCTGGTAAGCTCTTTATATATGTTGGTTATTAAACTCTTATCTGATGTATGGCATGTAAAGATCTTCTCCCATTCTGTGAGGGGTCTCTTGATTTGGGTAGTGGTTTCTTTTGCTGTGAAGAAGCTTTTTAATTTGATGTAGTCCCATAGGTTTATACTTGCCTTAGTCTTCCTTGTAATTGGATTCGTTTCATTGAAAATGTCTTTAAAATTTATGCGGAAAAAAGTTCCTCCAATATTTTCCCAAGTATCTGATAGTTTCTGGTCTAACATCCAAGTCCTTGATCCACTTGGAATTTACTTTTGTATTTGGTGAAATACAGTGATTCAGCTTCATTCTTCTGCATGTTTCAACCCATTGTTTCCAACACCATTTGTTGAAGAGACTCTGCTTTCCCCATGTAATAGTCTGGGCCCCTTTGTCAAAGATTAGATGTCCATAGGTGTGGGGCCTCATTTCTGGGCTCTCAATTCTATTCCACTGGTCAGTGTGTCTGTTCATGTTCCAGTACCAAGCAGTTTTGACGACAATGGCCCTATAATATAGTTTGAGATCTGGCAGTGTGATGCCTCCGGTTCTGTTCTTTTTTCTCAAGATTGTTTTGGCAATTCTAGGTCTTTTCTGGTTCCAGATAAACATTTGTAGCATTTTTTCTATTCTCCTAAAAAATGTGCTTGGGATCTTGATGGGGATAGCATTAAATTTGTAGATGGCTCTGGGTAATATATTCATTTTGATGATGTTAATTCTTCCAACCCATGAGCATGGAATATCTTTCCACTTCGTGTCTTTTTCAATTTCTTTGAGTAGTGACTCATAATTTTCAGTATACAAGTCTTTCACTTCTTTGGTTAGGTTTATTCCTAGATATTTTATTGTTTTTGTTGCTATAGAAAAAGGAACTGATTTCTGGATTTCAATTTCTTCTAACTTAGTGTTTGCATAGAGGAATGCCACTGACTTTTGAATGTTAATTTTATAGCCTGACACATTACTGTATTGCCTGATGATTTCCAAAAGCTTCTTGCTAGATTCCTTAGGTTTTTCCATGTATACTATCATGTCATCTGCAAATAAGGAGAGTTTGACTTCTTCTCTTCCAATCTGTATTCCTTTAATTCCTTGCTCCTGCCTGATTGCTATGGCAAGAACTTCCAACACTATGTTGAATAGTAATGGTGATAGTGGGCAGCCCTGTTTAGTACCTGATCTGAGGGGAAATGCTTCCAGTTTTTCACCATTGAGTATGATGTTGGCTGTAGGTTTGCTATATATAGACTCCACTATCTTCAGGAATTTTCCATCTATTCCTATTTTTTGTAGTGTTTTGATCATAAAGGGATGTTGTATTTTGTCAAAGGCTTTCTCTGCATCTATTGATATGACCATGTGGTTTTTGGTCTTGCTTTTGTTGATGTGGTGGATCACATTGATTGATTTACGTATATTAAACCAACCTTGCATGCCTGGGATAAACCCCACTTGGTCATGATGAACAATCTTTTTGATATACTGCTGTATCCGGTTGGCTAGAATTTTGTTCAATATTTTCGCATCTATGTTCATCAGAGATATTGGTCTGTAGTTTTCTTTTTTGGTTGTGTCCCTGTCTGCTTTTGGTATCAGGGTGATGTTGGCTTCATAGAAGCTGGCAGGGAGTATTCCAGTGTCTTCAATCTTCTGGAAGACTTTTAAAAGTAGAGGTATTAGTTCTTCTTTGAAAGTTTTGTAGAATTCATTTGTAAAACCATCTGGTCCAGGACTTTTATTTTTGGGAAGATTTTTGATAACTGTTTCAATTTCATTAGCTGTGATGGGCCTGTTCATGTTATCCACTTCCTCTTTACTTAGTTTTGGAAGTTGGTAGGTATCTAGGAAATCATTCATTTCTTCCAGGTTCTCTAGCTTGGTGGCATATAGTTGTTCATAGAAGTCTCGCATGATATGTTGAATTTCTGCAGTGTCTGTTGTGATATCTCCTCTTTCATTTACTATCCGATTTATTTGGGTCTTCTCCCTTTTTTGTTTTGTGAGTCTGGCTAAAGGTTTGTCGATTTTGTTTACTCTTTCGAAGAACCAACATTTACTTTCATTGATCTTTTGTATGGTTTTCCTATTCTCAATGTTATTTATTTCTGCCCTAACTTTAGTAATTTCTGTCCTTCTGGTTGCTTTAGGGTTCCTTTGTTGTTCTTCTTCTAGGTCTTTAAGATGTGCAGTCAGGCTGTTTATTTGTGCCTTTTCTTGTTTCCTAATGTGTGCTTGTATAGCTATGAACTTCCCTCTTAGGACTGCTTTAGCTGTGTCCCAAATATTTTGATAGCTTGTGTCTTCATTTTCATTGAACTCTCGAAACATTTTGATTTCTTCCTTGATTTCCTCTTTGACCCAGAAGTTGTTAAGAAGTGTACTGTTGAGCTTCCACATTTTGGTACTGTTACTAATCTTTTGTTGATTGTTAAGTGTTTTAATTCCACTGTGGTCTGAGAAGATGCTTGGGATGATTTCAGTGCTCTTGAATAGGCTGATGCTGTCTTTGTGGCCTAACATATGGTCTATCCTTGAGAATGATCCATGTGGATTTGAGTAAAATGTGTATTCCAGTTTCTTGGGATGAATGACTCTGAAAATGTCCAATAGTTCTAGGTTATCTATCTCTTCATTTAGCTCCCTTATGTCTTTACTGATTTTCTTCCTGGATGATCTGTCAAGTTGAGAGAGTGGGGTGTTGAAGTCCCCTACTATGATTGTGTTACTGTTAATATATTGCTGTAGCTCTTTCAGTAGAAGTTTGATGTATTTAGATGGCTTCTCATTGGGTGCATAGATATTAATAATTGTTAAGTCCTCTTGATTGACTGATCCTCTGAGCATTAAGTAGTGTCCATTCCTATCTTTTTTAATCTTATCTATTTTAAAGTCTATCATGTCAGATATGAGAATAGCTGTTCCTGCCCTTTTTTGTGGGCCATTGGCTTGAATGATAGTTTTCCATCCTTTCACTTTAAGTCTGTGTTTGTCTTGTTGAGTTAGGTGGGTTTCCTGTAGACAACATATTGTTGGGTTGTGTTTTCTGATCCATCTTCCTACTCTGTGTCTTTTAATAGGTGAATTCAGGCCATTCACATTTATTGATATCAAAGATTGAAGATGTTTTAACGCCATTCTTGTAGAGTTTTAGAGTGTTTTGATATATGTTCTATTTGTGGTGGTCTGGTTGTTTATAGGAGACCTTTCAGAACTTCTTTCAAGGCAGTTTGGTGATGGTTGCTTCCTTCAACTGTTGCTTGTCTGAGAAGGTTTTGATGCTTCCATCTAGTCTGAATGACAGTCTAGCAGGATATAGTATTCTTGGCTGAAAGCCTTTCTCATTGAGCACTCGATAGATATCTTGCCATTCTCTTCTGGCCTGTAGTGTTTGTATGGAGAAGTCTGCTGCTAATCTTATGGGTTTTCCTTTGTAGGTGACTCTTTGTTTTTCTCTTGCAGCCTTGAGGATCCTTTCTTTATCCTTATTCCTTTCCAATCTAAGTATGACATGTCTTGGTGTCTTTAGGTCTGGGTTAATTCTGTTTGGGACCCTCTGGGCTTCTTGAATCTTTATGTCTTTGGTGTTGTCTAGACTAGAGAAATTTTCAGCTATTATGGCCTGGAGAACGCTTTCTTCCTCCCCTTCTCTTTCTTCCTCTGGTAAGCCAATAATGCGTATATTGTTTCTTTTGAAGTCATCCCATAGGACTCTGTTGTTGTTTTCAGCATCTCTTAATCTCTTTTTGAGATCTCTTACTTCTTTTTTAGTTGTCTCTAATTCATCCTCAATCTTGCTAATTCTGTCTTCAGCCTCATTGATTCTATTCTCTCTGCCCTCTACTGCTTTCTGGAGTTCATCTATTTTGTTGCCCTGCTGTGATACTGTTTTAGCTTGTTCAGCTAGTTGCCTTCTTAGCTCAGCAATTTCAGCTTTCAGCTCTCTAATAACCATGAGATTATTAGAATTTTCTTCCATATTCTCATTTGTTGTTCCTGCAGTTCTGATTACAATTTTTTCAAATTCTTTACTCACTCCTGTTATTATTTCCTTAGCTAATGTTTGGATGTTGAACTCGTTGTTTTGTGCTTCGCCCTCTGGAGGACTTTTAGCTGGACTCTTGTCCTGGTTCGAGTCTCCATTATTTTTTCTTGTTGTTTTAACCATTTTATATAAGTTAACAGTTTTCTCAATCCCTGAGTTGGAGTTCAGTGGTGTAAAAGCCTTTTTTTTTTTTCCCCTGTAGGCTATGGTAGCCTGAGGGCTTTTAAACTATCAATAGGCTTCTTGGCTTAATCAATGACTCCTGACCAAGAGATAAAGCAGGGTGTGGCAGAGATAATCTAGTGGTTATGCAAAGAGACTTTCACAGCCTCTCAGCTATGCCACCGAGGTATAGGTCTTCTCCTGAGTTTCCCGGTTAGATCTCTGTCCCCTGGTGTCCCTCCCTGTTGCTGCTCCAGATTCTGAGGGTAGTAGCAATGGAGACTCAGAGTTGTACTTGGTGAGTCTCTGGGGAGTCCTTTCCTCCCTTCAGCTGTCCCCTTGTTGGTGGAGCAGACTGGAGGTGGTGTCTCCACTGACAAACTGTCGAACTGTTAGCGGTCACTTAATCTCTCCTTGGGCCCCTCTCTCCTCTCTGTCACCAGCCACGCGTGTTTGTACTCACGGGTGATTTACTGGGTTTCTGTGGTCATTCTAGTCCTGTCTTGTTTCGGTCCGGGTGGTCTCCTTTGGTATTCCTAGTTGATCCGAGAGAGGAGAGGAGAGGAGAGGAGAGGAGAGGAGAGGAGAGGAGAGGAGAGGAGAGGAGAGGAGAGGAGAGGAGAGGAGAGGAGAGGAGAGGAGAGAAAGCGATCTGCTGCTCGTAGCTCCGCCTCCGGAAGTCCTAATCCCAACATTTTAACCATTGCAGCCTCCCACTGTTAGTATTTTCTATCTGATAGGACAGGTTCTTGTAGAATGGAAGAATATAATATAATATAATATAATATAATATAATATAATATAATATAATATAATATAATATAATATATATATAGATATCAGGTGATAGCACAGAGGGGTTAAGCATACATGGCGTGAAGGATTGGCGTAAGGATCCTGGTTCAAGCCCCACAGCTCCCCACCTGCAGGGAAATCGCTTCACAAGTGGTGAAGCAGGTCTGCAGGTGTCTGTCTTTCTCTCCCCTTCTGTCTTCCCCTCCTCTCTCGATTCCTCTCTGTCAACAACAACAATAACAATAACAACAATAAAGGCAACAAAATGGGAGAAATGGCCTCCAGGAGCAGTGGATGCATAGTACAGGCACCGAGCCCCAGCAATAACCCTGGAGGCAAAAAAAAAAATTATCTGGGTTGGAGAGACAGCATAATGATTACAACTTTCATGCTTGAGGCTCAAGGTCCCACATTCAATCCCCAGCACTACCATCAGCCATAGCTGAGCAGTGCACTGGCAAAATAAATATTTAAATGAATAGGCTCGGGCAAAAATTACTAAAGTCATGGGCTCTTTGGAACATACCTAAAATAGACTTCCTAGCATCTTCCCACACGAAGACCACTAATTTCTCTTGCTCTATTCCTTCCTTTGGGTTCCTGCTTATTAAATAAATTGTCCTGCTTTATATCTTTCCACATGTCAGCCACCAAGTTGCAGACACTACTAGGATTCCAACCTGACTTCCCTGGGCAGACGACCTTATCAATGTGTCCCGAAGTCTGACCTCTCCAGAGCCCTACTCCACTAGGGAAAGATAGAAAGAGGCTGGGGGTAGGGATTGACCTGCCGACATCCAGGTACAGCACAGAAGCAATCACAGAAGTCAAACCTTCCACCTTCAGCACCCCATGAAGATCTTTGGTCCAGGGCTGGGGAGACAGCATAATGGTGATGCAAAAAGACTCTCGTCTCTGGGGTGGGGTGGGTGGGTGGGGAGAATACAGATCCATGAAGGATGATAAATGACATAGTGGGGGTTGTATTGTTAAATGGGAAACTGGGGAATGTTATGCATGTACAAACTATTGTATTTACCGTTGAATGTAAAACATTAATTCCTCAATAAAGAATTAAAAAAAAAAAAAGACTCTCGTGCCTGAGGCTCTGAAGTCCCAGGTTCAAATCTAATACCACCATAAGCCACAGATGAACAGTGCTCGGGTCTCTCACTCTCTCTCATTAAAATAAATAAAAATTATATTTAAAAAAAAAAGATCTTTGTCCATACTCGCAGAGAAATAAAGAATAAGGAGCCTTCCAGTAGAGGGGATGGGACACAAGCCAGTTATGGTGGGAAATATGTGGAATTGTAACCCTGTGATCTTACAGTCTTGTTAATAATTATTACATCAATGATACAAAATTTTTAAAAAGAAAGGAAAAAGAAAAGAAATATCTATCTGGGCCAGGGAGACAGCATAATAGTTATGTAAATAATTTTTATACCCGTGGCTCCAGGTCCCAGGTCAGCCCACAGTACCACCGTCAGCCAGAGCTGAGCAGTGCTGTAAAATAAAATAAAATAAAATAAAAATATAGACATTCTGGTGACCTAGGATGTGGTACAGCGGATAAAGTGTTGCTGCTCTGGTTCTGGTCGTTTCTCTCTTTCCCTCATTAATAAGTAAACCTTTTTAAAAATCTTATTTATTTTGGAGAGACAGAGAGAAATTGAGAGGAGAGAAGGAGACGTGGCAGGGTGGTGGCGCACCTGGTTGAGCGCACATATCACAGTGCGCAAGGACCTGGGTTCGAGCCCCCAGTCCCCACCTGCAGGGGGAAAGCTTTGCTAGTGGTGAAGCAGGGCTGCAGGTGTCTGTTTCTCTCCCTCTCTATCACCCTCTTCCTTCTTGACTTCTGGCTGACTTTATCCAATAAACAAAGATAATAAAGATACAGAGAGAGGGGGAGGGAGGGAGAGACACCTGCAGCCCTGCTTTACTAATCATGAAGCTTCCCCCTGCAGGTGGGGGACCAGGGACTTGAACCTGGTTACACGGTGTTGTGTGCTTTTACCTCACCCAGTAACTAAGTCTAGAAAGGAAGGAAGGAAAACTACTCAGCTGCATCTTGGATGGAGCTTGAAGGAACCATCTGAAGTGAGATCTAGACGGAGGAGGATGAATGTGGGATGGTCTCACTCATAGATGGAACTTAAACAAGAACAGAAAAGGGAGACACAGCACAGAACCTGAACTGGGCTTGGTGCATCTCAGCAAAGCAAACTCTGGGAGGGAGAGGAAGGCAGAGGTCAGGGTGTGCTCTGGGGTCCTGGTGCACGATGGTGGGAAGGGTCTACGTGGGGGCCGAGAGTGTTTTGCAGACACCTGTCACGGGGATGCACCCATGTGTCAGCAGCTGTGCTGTAAACTATTAACCGCAGCCCCAATAAAATTATAAAAGAGAAAAAGAAAGACGGATCTATGCATGTGGAGAGCAAGTAGCTGTGTGCAGTGTTCTGGGAGGCGGTGCCGTGGTGTGTACAGTCCTGGGCCTTTCAGCATGAGGTCACGAGTTCAATCCCAGGGGATCACATGTGCCAGAGTGGTGCTCTGGCTGGTTCTCTCTCTCTCTCTCTCTCCTAGTAAATTGTATTTATTTAGGACAGAGACTGAAACTGTGAAGTGGGAGATAATGAGAAACACACACCTGCAGCCCTGTTTCACCACTCATGAAGACTCCCTCCTGCCAGTGGGGACCAGGGGCTTGAACCCAGACCCTTGCACACTGTAACATGTGCTCGACCAGCTGCACCACCTGGCCCATTATTTTATAATTTTGTAAATAACTATTAAATTACTAATAACGCATTTTAAAATTATATATATATATATATATATATATAAATCTACGAGAGATCAATAGGAAAGAGAAGATAGTGCGGGAGGGAGAGACACCTGCAGACAGACCTGCTTCCCTGACTGGGTCTTCTTTTCTCTCTGGGTCCTGATGGAGTTGGAGTTCAGAGCCCCTGGCCATCTTCCCCTAACATCCCTTCTCCTCTGGGAGTATGGAGTGAAATTCTTCATGGGGTGCAGAAGGTGGGAGTTCTGTCTTCTGTAATTGTTTCTCCAGTGGACTTGGATATTGGAAGGATATTATTATTGTTGTTGTTATTGTCTTCATCTTCAGGCTGGAGCAGTTTGAAGAGAATGGGACTGCCAAGTACTTAGCTGAGTGACTGTAATCCGGTCTAACAAGGCCATGGCCTTGGAAGCAGGGAACAGAGCTCACTCCAGGAACCGGCAGCTGGAGGCTGGCACAGCCAGAGGTCACTGCCCTCGAGTTTCCTCTGCCCCAGTCACCTTGGAGCCACCCCCACCCAGCCGCCCCAGCCCACGCTGCCGCCTGTTGCAATCAGGAAGTGGACTTTGGCTGCCTGGCTCCAGGAAGGGGAGGGTGGCGTGAAGATAACGATTCGGATTCCTCCCAGGGCAAATCTGAGTCAAGACTAAGTTTCGAGTTTGGAAACGAGACTGGATTTGGCTTAAGAATAGTGAGACTTGTGGGGGAGACAGCATAATGGTTATGCAAACAGACTCTCAGGCCTGAGGCTGCAAAGTCCCAGGTTCAGTCCCCCACAGCACCAGCTGAGCAGTGCTCTGGTGTTTCTCTCTGTGTCTCTCTGTCTGCATCTCTCTCTTAAATAAAAAAAAAAAAAAAAAGATTTAAAGAAGAGTGAGACCTTGCAGCTCACACAGCCCAAAGGCCCATGTCCATAGGACCCAGTGGCCATACCACGTCCATGTGTCTGTCTGTCTCCATCATTGGTGCCATGTCTGAGAGGCTCCCTGGGATGCTGGGCACTTGAACCCTTGGTCCTTGATGGCCAAGTGTGGGCTCTGCTGGCCCTCAAGATTTGTCTCTCTCTCTTATTTATTTAGGATAAAGGCAGCAAAATCGAGAAGGAAGAGAAAGAGAGAGCCCTGCAGCCCTGCTTCACGGCTGCTGAAGCCCCACCCTGCAGATGGAGACTAAAGGCTGACGCCCGGATTTTCTGTTTTTTTTGCTTCTTGCCCGCATATTTTGACCATTCTCAGTGGATTATTATCCTTTTCCCCCTTCCCCCCACATAAGTGAGAGAGGGGGGGGGGGGTCGGGCGGTGTGAGCACTCAACCAGGTGCACCGCCACCTGGCCCCCTTATTTTTCTCTGTCAGGGCCCTGCTCGGTTTTGGCTGATGGTGGTGCTGGGGCTGAACCTGGGCCTCAGAGCCTCAGGCAGGAGAGTCTGTTTGCAGAAGCGCTGTGGTGTCTCCCTCCCCCACCCCCACGAAATAAATAACAGGGACTGGGAACTGGGTCACTCAGTGTTGCAAATACTTGACTGTTCTGAGGACCAGGGTTTGTGTCCCTGGGACTAAGTGGGAATATCACACACTACACCAGGGTAAAGCCTGAGGAACAGAGGAGTGGTGTGCTCAGAGTTCTTTCTTGTTCTCTCTCTGTGAAATTGGAAAGGAAAAAAAGATTCCTGGGGGAATCAGGTGGTAGCGCAGCGGGTTAAGCGCAGGTGGCGCAAAGCACAAGGACCGGCATAAGGATCCCGGTTTGAGCCTCCGGCTCCCCACCTGCAGGGGAGTCGCTTCACAGGTGGTGAAGCAGGTCTGCAGGTGTCTGTCTTTCTCTCCCCCTCTGTCTTCCCCTCCTCTCTCCATTTCTCTGTCCTATCCAACAATGACGACAACAATAAAAAAACAACAAAGGCAATAAAGGGGAATAAAGTAAATGAAGAAATATTTAAAAAAAAAAAAAAGATTCCTGGGAGCAGTGGAATTGAGCTGGCCCATGACTGCAGCAGCAATAATAGAAAAGAAAAGGGGAGGGGAGGGGAGGGGAGGGGAGGGGAGGGGAGGGGAGGGGAGGGGAGGAGAGGAGAGAAAAGAAGTGGTCCGGGAGGTGTGGGGAGGACTGTTCGCTCTGTGCCCGCCCTGTGGACGCTGTTCAGCGCCAGGGAGGAGAGCCCGTTGATTCCACAGAAGTAGAGGTCCTGCCAGCCCTGTGAGTCATCAGAGGAAGTCAGCTCCCTTCTGTCAGGAACCCACTTTTCCTGCCTGCCTTGCTGGGAGAGCGGCTGCTTGACACAGTTTTCGTCAATGCAGCCTAAGAGGAAATCCGCGAGTCCTCTGAGAGAGAGGCTGTTTCGCATGGACAAAATAAGCGAGCCCCTCCTCCACCTTTTCTAAGAATGAAAATGGAATTGTTCTAGTTTAATCTATTTTGATTTTTAATTTTTTTTTTTTTTTTTTTGCCTCTAGGGTTATCGCTGGGGCTCGGTGCCTGCACTATGAATCTACTGCTCCTGGAGGCCATTTTTCCCATTTTTGTTGCCCTTGTTGTTGTCATTGTTATTGTTGTCATTAATGTTGTTGTTTTTGCACAGGACAGAGAGAAATCGAGAGGAGGGGAAGACAGACACCTGCAGACCTGCTTCACCACTTGCAAAGTGACCCCCTGCAGGTGGGGACCTGGGGGCTCAAACCAGGAGCCTTACACAGGTCCTTGCGCTTCACACCATGTGCGCTTAATCCACTGCACTACCGCCAGCTCCCTATTAAAAAAAAAAAAGTTTTTTTTTTAAGATTTTATTTCTTTATTTGTGAGAAAAATAGGAGGAGAGAGAGAAAGAACCAGATATCACTCTGGTACATGCGCTGCTGGGGATTGAACTCAGGACCTCATGCTTGAGAGTCCAATGCTTCATCCACTGCACCATCTCCCAGACCACTAAATTTTTTTAAAAGGTTTTTTTTAAAAAAATTATTTATTCCCTTTTGTTGCCCTTGTTGTTTTATTGTTGTTGTTATTGATGTCATTGTTGTTATCCAAAGACACTCTCATGCCTGAGGCACCAAAGGTCCCAGGCTCAATCTCCAGCACCACCATAAGCCAGAGCTGAGCAGTGCTCTGGTAAAAAAAAGAGAGAGAGAGAGAGAGAGAGAGAGAGAGAGAGAAGGGAGCGATAAGAAGAGAGACAGAGACCCCTGCAACCCTGCTTCACCACTGGCAAAGCTTTCCCCCTGCGGGTGGGGACTGGGGACTCGAACCCGGCTCCTTGGGTATTGCAACATGTGCACTCAACCAGGTATGCCACCACCCGGCCCCTCAAACAGTTATTTTTGGTGAGTCCTTTCAACTAACTGGACTGGTTCTCTGCAGGCTGGCTTTCACTGAGCCAGCGTGTCCGGGGCAGAGCCTCCAATTCTAGAAGGAAAATGGGCTGGAATCATTGGAGTTTTTTAATTACCACTGTTATTATTGTTGTTGCTATTATTAGCGAGAGAGAGAGAGAGAGAGAGAGAGAGAGAGAGAGATGCCGAAAGAGAAGGGAGACCATAGCACCTAAGCTTCCTTCAGTGCCGCGGAGGCCTAGCTCGGACCTGGGCCACTCACAAGGCAGAGGAATGCACTACCCAAGTGAGCTATTTCACCGGCCCTGGCCCACTTGCTAGTCATGCGTATTCCCGGTTAGAGAGGAGGGTCACCTCCGAAGATGACTGACAAGGAACAACGCTGGGGGGACATGTGATTCTCAGAGGAAGAGGAGGCGTGAGCTCACAGCTTGCCTCAGCCCACAGTGGGTGAGGACACAGGGAGGCAGAGCAAGGTCAGAGGAGGGGTCAGCGAGATAGAGATAGCTCACTCATGTGGTGTGCTGCCTTGTCATGGAGGGACCCAGGTTCGAGTCCTGCTCCTGCCACGCTGAAGGAAGCTCTGGTCCTGCGATGTCTCCCTCTTTATCCCTGTCTTTGCCTATCTGAAAAACAAAACCAAGCAGAGAAACAAGAAACTCAGATGAGGAACATGAGGGAATGAACGGGAGAGAGGAAGAGATGTGGCCGCAGATGGGCTGGGTGAGGCGGGTAAAGCGATCCAAAGAGGCAGCTGGGAGTTTCCTCAGGAATTAAATCAGGGGCCAGATAGTGGCCAACCTGGTTGAGCACGCTGGTAACTGTGAACAAGCACCTGGGCTCAAAGTTCCGAGTCCCCACCTGCATGGGGGAAGCGGTGCTGCAGATGTCTCTCTCTCTCTCTCTCTCTCTCTCCCCCCCCACCCTCAGTTTCTCCCCGTCTCTATCTGAGCTCCCAAGTTTAATCCCTAGCACCGCCATAAACCAGAGGTGATGCTCTGACTTTTTTCTCTGTATCTCTCATTCCAATAAAATAAATATAAAAAACAATCATAAAATTTAAAAAAGAAATTAATTCAACATCCAGTCCCGTGGAGGCCTTTCTCGAGTTGGGAGTGAAGATACAGGTGGGGGGACAAAGACGAAGTAAGGGAAGGCATGGCTCTAGAGAAGAAGAAAAAAGGGGACGGGGAAGGGGAGAGACAGCGTAATGGTTATGCTAGAGACTCCCATGCCTGAGGCTCCCAAGTCCCAGGTTCAATCCCCCACACCACACTAAGACCAGAGCTGAGTAGTGCTCTAGTTGAGAGAGAGAGAGAGAGAGAGGGAGAGAGAGAGGGAGAAAAGCTCATTATTTTTTTTGCCTCCAGGGCTATCACTGGGGCTCGGTGTACGCACAATGAATCCACTGCTCCTGGAGGCCATTTTTTTATTCTATTGGGACAGGACAGAGAGAAATTGAGAGCAGAGGAGGAATAGAGAGGGAGAGAGAAAGAGAGATACCCGCAGACCTGCTTCGCCACTTGAGAAGCGACCCCCCTGCAGGTGGGGAGGTGGGGCTTGAACAAGGATCCTTGCACGGGGTTCTTGAGCCTCATACTATGTGTACTTAACCAGGTGCGCCACCACATGACCCCCATGAATATTTGTTTTACCAGAGCCCTGCTCAACTTTGGCTCCTGCGGATTGAACCTGGAACCTTCGATGCCTCATGCATCAGTCTTTCTGTATCACAGTTATGCTATCTCTCCAACCCAAGGGCCATAGATGAAATGGAGGGTAGACCAAGCCACTCCCATTATTTAAAATAATAACAATAATAATAATAATGGTAATAATAATAATAATAGAGTGGAAACCAGCCTGTCAGTTCTTTGGGGCAGGAGTCCCTCGCCACCTCAGGCCCTGACACGGTTCTCTAGAAAAAGTCCCGTGACAGCCTGGGGTCCCGAGTCCTGTCCCTGTGAACATCAGAGCCCTGGCCAGGCGGCTGCCCTGACCGCCATCTTGGGGAGCAATCCCGAAAGCCCTCCTCCCCCCAGGGGTGAGCAGCAGGCATGATTTCTAAGGGGGGGGGCGATGCAGGAAGCAAGGATGTGCTTGGAGAAAGCTCTGGAAGGAAGCCAGGGAGGCCGGATGGCTTTGGCGACATGGTCCAGCAGTTCTGGGAACAGGAGCCTGTGGGTTTGCACCCACCCTGCCTCCTTCCTGCATTTTCCTCTGAGTCTTTGCGAGTTTGTGAGTCCAGCTCTGCCCCTCACACCCCTGCCACCACCTTCTGTTTTCTTCACCGCAGAACACCCCACACACTGCTCCCCACAGAGAAGCTGCTTCAGAAATCTGTCTCTTGGGGGTCGGGCTGGAGAGCAGAGGGGCTCCCCGTTCAAGCCCCCTGGCTCCCCACCTGCAGGGGAGTCACTTCACAGGCGGTGAAGCAGGTCTGCAGGTGTCTGTCTTTCTCTCCCCCTCTCTGTCTTCCCCTCCTCTCTCCATTTCTCTCTGCCCTACCCAACAATTATAACAATAATAACAATAACAACAAGGGCAACCAAATGGGAAAAATGGCCTCCAGGAGCAGTGGATTTGTAGTGCAGGCACCGAGCCCCAGCGGTAACCCTGGAGGCAAAAAAGAAAAAGAAAAGAAAAGAAAAAAAGAGAAGTGTGTCTCTTATTATTTGTTCATTAGTGTGGGTAGAAGCAGAGCTCGTGCTGGCACAGTGACGCCAAGGAGTGAACCCAGGGCTTCATGCCTGAGACCAAGGCTTTCTCCATGGCGCCACCTCCTGGGCTGCAGGCAAACTGTCTTTTTTTTTCCTTTAGATATAAAAATATTTATTAAGCCCTTTATAAATTATGTACACACAGCTTTTAGAAAATGTAGCACTCAATAATATGTACTTAGGTTAGCGTTTTAATGCTACCTTTTAAATTGTCATCTGTTTTCAAGAACTAGAAGTTTATAAGTCCTGTATACAGTAAACAAGAAAGTCTTTACTGGCCCTGTTAGCTGTCAAGCATCTCAGAGAAGAGGGAATTCAATAAGGATATACTTCAGGTGGTCCTGGAGGTGGCACAGTGGATAAAATGTTGGTCTCTCAGGCATGAGGTCCTGAGTTCAATCCCCGGCAGCACATGTACCAGAGAGATGTCTGGTTCTTTCTCTCTCTCCTATCCTTCTCATTAATAAATAAATAAAAATTTTTAAAAAAGGATATACTTCAGTGGTCCGGGAGGTGGCGCAGTGGATAAAGCATTGGACTCTCAAGCATGAGGTCCTGAGTTCAATCCCCGGCAGCACATGTACAAGAGTGATATCTGGTTCTTTCTCTCTCCTATCTTTCTCATGAATAAATGAATAAAAAAAAAAAAGAGTATATATAATTTAAAAAAAAAAAAAAAAAAAAAAAGGATATACTTCAGACAAAATGTCTCCAAAATTCAACAAAGTATAGAATGATTTTAAGGGGAGTTGGGTGGTAGCACAGCGGGTTAAGTGCCCATGGCGCAAAGCACAAGGTCCCATGTAAGGATCCCGCTTTGAGCCCCCGGCTCCCCACCTGCAGGGGGGTCACTTCCCAGGCGGTGAAGCAGGTCTGCAGGTGTCTGTCTTTCTCTCCCTCTCTGTCTTCCCCTCCTCTCTCCATTTCTCTGTCCTGTCTAACAATGACGACATCAATCACAACAACAATAATAACTACAATAATAAAACAACAAGGGCAACAAAAGGGAATAAATGAATAAAATAAATATTTTTAAAAAGAATGATTTTGAAACCTGATTCCGTATTTAGTTCCTTTTACTCTCCCAAAGGGTTGCCAATAAACATTCTAAGTATCTGAGACAGCTGAAACGCTTCTTAGTGTAACCCTAAGATTCCCCCCTCATCAATTACACTTTGCAGTCGGGACCTAAACACACTGGAGAGCATTTGGCAAACAGTAATCAAGTGTCTAAGTGCCACATACGTGAGAGCTTCAGGCTTGACTGAGTCAATGGTTTCATCCCCTGCTCGGCCATTTCTCCGAGGACGTCATTCCCCAGGAGATCCGAGTTCCTCTAGTTGTTTTCTTTTTTTTAACTTTTAAAAAAATTTATATTTATTTATTTTGCCTCCAGGGTTATCGCTGGGGCCCAGTGCCTGCACTATGAATCCACTGCTCCTGGAGGCCATTTTTCCCATTTTGTTGCCCTTGTTGTTGTGCTTGTTGTAGTTGTTATTGTTGTCATAGCTGTTGTTGTTGGATAGGACAGAGAGAAATGGAGAGAGGAGGGGAAGACAGAGGAGAGAGAAAAACAGACACCTGCAGACCTGCTTCACCGCTTGCAAAGTGACCCCCTGCAGGTGGGGAGCCGGGGGCTCGAACCAGGATCCTGACGCCGGTCCTTGTGCTTTGCGCCACGTGCGCTTAACCCACTGCGCTACCGCCCGACTCCCTGTTTATATATATTTTACCAGAGTACTGCTGAGCTCTGGTCTATGGTGGTGCAGGGGACTGAACCTGGGACTTTGGAACTTCAGGCCTGAGAGTCTCTTTGCAGAACCATTATGCTATCTATCCTGCCCTGTTTTTCTATTTTTTAAAAAGATTTTATCTATTAATGAGAAAGATACGGGGAAAGACCCAGACATCACTCGGGTACATGTGCTGCCAGAGACTGAACTCAGGACCTCCTGCTTGAGAGTTCAGGGCTTTACCCACTGTGCCGCCTCCCGAACCACTCACTCCCTCTCTTTCTCTGTCATCTGCTATCAAAAAAGTAAGAAGGAAAGAGAAGGGTGTGGGGAGCCCGTGAAATAACTCGCTTGGACCGTGCACGGTTTGGCCATGTGCATGACAGAGCCCAAGTCCAGCCAGTGCAGATTAGAGGAAGATGTTTCACTCTCTCTGCCTCCTTATCTCTCTGACTCCATCAAAAAAAAAAGTAAATAATAATAATAGTAAACAAAAAAAAATAGTAAACAAAACTGAGAAAGACCTTTCCAACCAGACTAAGGACTGGGGCTTTTCTCTTTTCCCTGATGGCGTGGGGGAAACAGGAGAAAGGTGTTAGTCTCTAAGAATTAATCAGATGTGGGCTCTCGGCTGTTGTGCGCAGACTGGCCACCAGAGGGCGAGCTGGGCTCAGATGTGGCGCCTCACTCATGTCCTGGGGGCTGCGGGTCCCCAGCTCTCAGATGAGTCTAGTCCAGGGCCAGCAGGCACCAGCGGGTTAGGGAGGCATGACCCGGTCCCCGTGGGCAGTGGAGCCTGGACCCCACCCACAGGAGCTGGCTCCCCCTGGGGCAGAGCCCGGCCTGCAGCCCACACGGCTGGGACGTGGGTTCAGAGATCCGTGTCCTCAGAACATCTGCTGGGTGTCGGGGACGACTGGGGGCGGGCAGTGGGTCGAGGACAGACCCAGGGCTGTGTCGTCCCCACCCAGATCCTGGTTTGCTTCCACCTTCACTGGCAATGTTCACCTCACAGCTCTGCCCTGAGCAGGCTTTCACCAAGAGCTGATGAAACAAATAATGTCTGTCTGCTCCAACTCCTGTTTTTTTTAAAAAGATTTTAAAAAATATTTATTTCCTGGGTGAGGGTAGATAGCATAATGGTTATGCAAACAAACTGTCATGCCTGAGGCTCTGAAGTCCCAGGTTCAATCCCCCGCACCACCATAAGCCAGAGCTGAGCAGTGCTCTGGTTAATTAAAAAAAAAAAATTATTTCCTTTTTGATGCCCTTGTTTTTATTGTTATTGTAGTTATTATTGTTGATGTCGTTGTTGTCGGATAGGACAGAGAAATGGAGAGAGGAGGGGAAGACAGAGAGGGGGAGAGAAAGACACCTGCAGACAGGCTTCACCGCCTGTGAAGCGACTCCCCTGCAGGTGGGGAGCCGGGGGCTGGAACTGGGATCCTTGTGCTTTGGCCACTTGCGGTTAACCCGCTGTGCTACTGCCCAACTCCCTCGTTTGTTTTTTACCAGAGTCCTGATCAGCTCTGGCTTATGCTGCTGGTGGTGCGGGGACTGAACCTGGGACTTTGGAGCCTGAGGCATAAATCTCTTTGCAGAATCATTATGCTATCTACCCTACCCCCTTTCTTTTTTAACCAGCGCACTCCTCAGTTCTGGCTTATGGTGGTGCAGGGTATTGAACCTGGGACTTTGGAGCCTCAGGCATGAGAGTCTCTTTGCATAACCATTATGCTGTCTACCCCTGCCCCCATCTTTCTTCTTTAAAAGCTTTGTTACTGAGAGAGGAGTGGGCTTTGTTACTGTGTGATGTGTGTTGAGTGTATGTCTGGTGTGTGTGTGTCTATGAGTGTGGTGTGTGTGTATGTGTGAGTGTAGGTGAGTGTGTGTGTACACACCTCCCGTGTGTGTAGCTTTGCCAGCAGAGCTGTGCCCTGCTCCTCGCTGGGGCACGTCCAGGCTGCCCTCCCTCGGTGACACTGCAGTGAGCAGCCCGGTCCACCCCAGCTCCCACCACTGGGGACAGACACAGCCGGGTGGCGGGCACCGCAGGGTCTGTGTGTGGGTGCCTGCGGGGTTCAGTTCGCCCTGCCGTGTGGAGGGGCCCAGCGGCAGGGCTGATGATGGGATGTGACCGCGAGGGGGGCGTGGGGGAACTGGAGCGAGGCGTTGCCACGGCAACCCAGCTCCGCTCCCAGCCAGATGTCGAGCCCTCAAATTATATTTTTCTGGCTGAAAGCGCCTGATGGCCTCTGGTCCCCAAAGCGGGGGACTGTGAGGGCTCCAGATGCCTCCCCTCACCCCAACCTTGCGGCAGAGCCCAGGAGGGGACAGGAGGGGTGAGGGCATTAGAGTCTGGGCTTGGTGGGAGGGCAGGGGACAGCTTGGCCAGGCCTGTGTCTGTTCTCTCCTGGCCCAGTGACTGGGGGCAGCGTCCTGCACTGGGGGGGTGTTGTTAACAGAGGTGCCACCCATTGTCCCCACTGTGGCCCAAAGAACCCGTGTGTGTGTGTGTGTGTGAACCCCGATGGGAAGCTGAAGCAGATTCTCTGGGCAACTGAACTTGGGTTTTCTGGTCCTCCACCGGGAGGTCTGGGTGTGGGGGGAGGGCACTAACCTCTAAGTGAAACTGACAGAGGACCACAGAGACACACAGACAGACGGGGGACCAGAGCAGAGGGGCAGGACAGACGTCCCGGCCACCATGGTGCAGGCCTGTTTATTCTGCTCCCCAGAGGCTGGGCCGCAATTCCTGTCCGTGGAGGTCTGTCCCTTGACCCATGTGTCCTGTCCCGTGCGGAGTGTGGCTGACGGGACAGTGGCACCTCCGTTGTTTGCCGCTAGGGCTTTGTACTGTGAAGTTCCGCCATTCCTGGTGGACTTTTTCTCAGCTAGAGGGAGAGGCAGAGACCACTGCACCCCTCCACCACTCCAGAAGCTTCCCATGGTGCTGGGTTTGAACCCAGGGCTGTATGCGTGGTGAAGCCTGTGCTCGCCCAGGGCAGCCTTTCCCAGTCACATCCCAGCTCAGAATAAGAACTGGATACCCAAGGGCTTTGTGGGCCCGTGTGTATGTGAAAGCTCTCAGGGCTTTGCCATGTCAGGCCTCAGAGTCGGGACTTGAGGCCCAGATGGTGGTGCAGCTGGCTGAACACAGGTTAGCATGCTGAAGGTCCCGGGTTCAAGCCTCCGGGGGGAGTAGCGCTACAGGTCTCTCTTTCCCTCTCAATTTCTGTCGCTGTTAATAATTCACATTACTGGGGTGGGTGGGTGGGTGGGTGGGGAGAATACAGGTCCATGAAGGATGATGAATGACATAGTGGGGGTTGTATTGTTAAATGGGAATCTGGTGAATGTTATGCATGTACAAACTATTGTATTTACTGTTGAATGTAAAACATTAATTTCCCAATAAAGAAATGAATTATTTAAAAAATAAATAAATATCACCTAATACAATTTTAGAAAGTGTCTGAGGATTTAAAAAGAATCCTATACTCAAACCAATCCCCCAAAATGTTTAATTGTTATATATGAGTGTTGATATTTTTAACTTTTTTTTAATGAGAAAGAGAACTAGAGAATGGAGAAAAAAAAGAGAACTTATATTCAAAAAAAAGAAAAAAAATAATTCACATTACGAGGAAAAAAACTGAGACTCATTTTTTCTATTGATTCACTTATTCCCTTTTGTTGCCCTTGTTTTATTGTAGTTTTTTTATTGTTACTGATTTCTTCGTTGTTGGATAGGACAGAGAGAAATGGAGAGAGGAGGGGAAGACAGAGGGGGAGAGAAATACACCTGCAGATCTGCTTCACCACCTGTGAAACGACTCCCCTGCAGGTGGGGAGCCGGGGGCTCGAACCGGGATCCTTATGCCGGTCCTTGCGCTTTACGCCACCTGCGTTTAACCCGCTGCGCCACCGCCCGACTCCCCTGAAAATCATTCTAGACTTTGTTGAATAGAGGACACCTGAAGAGACACCCACAGCCCTGCTTCACCACTTGTGAAGCTTCCCCCCTGCAAGAGGGGGCCGGGGCTTGTGCCTGTCCCCATTGATACGCTTTTTGCATAACCATTATGCTATCTCCCTGGCCATCTTAACTTATATAACCATCTTGATTTACATCACCAAGGAGAGATCAGAGACGCCCCAGAACTCTGATGCTGACAGGAAGAGCTAAGAGACTGAGACAGTGAAGGGCTGGCGTGTGGGCCACACGTCGCCAGGCGGGGGCAGTGCCGTCGCATCCCCATTAATAAAGGCGCGGACTCGACGTGGGAAGCCGTGTTTACTTCGCCCAGAGATGGAGCAGAGGGGCAGCGTGGGGCCCCACAGCAAGCAGCTCAGAGGCAGATGGCGCCCCAGGTCCAGGGGACGTCAGCTACAAGGGCGCCAGCCTGGCTCGCTTCCCCGGGCTGTCGCCGTCCAGCGGGTGGCACTCGCCCTCGGCGGGCTCCGGAGGGAAGCCCTGGCCCGGGGCCAGCACCTGGCGCACGGTCACGTTGACGCGTGCGGCGCTCAGGTAGCCGGCGCACACCCGCCAGTCCTCCTCCGGGCAGGCCTCCAGCACCGAGTCCGCGGGCAGCGGCGCGGGGAGGGCCGCGTCCAGGCAGCGGGGCAGCCGCTCCTCGTCGGGGCCGGGCAGCACCCGGGGCACCGCGTGGTGCAGCAGGCGGCTGAGGCCCGACATCACCATGATGTCTCCGCTGTGCATGAACATGGCCGTGGGGGCCTCGTCCCTTCGGAGGCCCCCCAGGAGAAAGATGGCCGACCGGCCGAAGCTGCAACGACAGACAAGCGCCCGGTGCCTGAGGTGAGTCCCCGCTCCCGCTCCCGCTCCGTGGCCCAGCTGTGGGAGAGCGTGTCTGTGTGCGGTTTCCAGATGCTCTCGGGCCGGGCAAGGGCTCCGCATGCTGAGAAACTAAGGAAAACTTAACTTGGTTTGCTAAGACGGAGAGACATCCATGAGGGAAGGCAGCTAAAAGAAGCAGAGAGAGAGAGAGAGAGAGAGAGAGAGACAGACAGAGAGAGAGGGAGACAGAGAGGCAGCTGCAGGCCTGCTTCACTGCTAGTGAAGTTTGCCTGCAGGTAGGGAGCCGGGTCCTCACTGTGGTGATGTGTGCGCTCCATCAAGCGCGGCCCTGCCTGGCCCACAGTGATGCTCTGGCTTGGCCCCCAACTCCTCTCTCTCTCTCTCTCTCTCTCCCCCTCTCCTTCGCTCTCTCTCTCTGCCTTACGTGAGACTTTCTCCCTCATAGGTGACAAATAAAATGGCTATTAATTTGTCTTTTTACCAGAGCAGTGCTCAGCTCTGGCTTATGGTGGTGTGGGGGATTGAACCAGGGACTCTGTTGCCGCAGACGTTCAAGTGAGCCTTGTAAGAACGCACAGGAAGATGGAGGAAGCGAGGAAGAGCACGCCGGCGCCTGGCCCACACTCACCTGAAGGACAGCAGGGGCCTGGAGTGGTCGAGCTCGGACCTGTCCACGTGGATGCCCAGTGTGGAGCCTAAGCGGTAATAGTTGAGGATGCCGGCCTCAGCCTGGAAGTCCTGAAACCCGCAGGCGGCCGCCACTTGCTCTGAGAGGAAAGCCAGGTCAGAAGGGAAAGGTGTGTAATGATCGGCTGAGTATTTCTTTGATAAAAGCAGGGGAGACGAGAAAAATAAACAGTGATCTCAGGGAGACAGGAAACTACGGCAGATCAGTCACCCCCCACGTCCTAAGCGTTCCCGTGCTGTGGCTTAGTCATCTGTTTGGAGGCGCCCAGCAACCGCCGTGCCGTGCCGGGCCTGGCCCTGCGCTCGCCGCGCCGCTCTCTGCACTTGACAGTCCCGCCGGGGGCAGCACGCCGGGGGCAGCATGTCGCTAGTATGAAGAGGCGGCTCGGGGAACACAACTCAAGTGGTATGTCATCCCGAGACAGGAAAAGGACTCGTCTTAAAAACGAGAGATCTGAAATAGTGGCCCCGCTATTAAAGTGGACCGACCGCCATGGGCTCACTCACTGGGCTAGGTACCATCCTAGTGCGAGATGTCATGAAGGGAGAGAGCTCGGTGGAGGCTATGAGAAAAAAAAAGGCTCAGGGCTGGGGGTGGCTCTCCTGCCTGAATGCACCCATTGCGGTGTGCAAGGACCCAGGTTCAAGCCTCCAAGCCCCACCTGCAGGGGAAGAGTTTCACAACTGGTGAAGAATTGCCACAGGTGGGCAGGGAGACAGCATAGCGGCTATGCAGACTCTCATATGCCTCAGGCTCCACAGTCCCAGGTTCAGTCCCTGCACCACCAGAAGCCAGAGCTGAGCAGTGCTCTGGTAAAAACAAACAAAATGAATTGCCACAGGTGTCTCTCTCCTTTATCTCCCTCCCATCTCCATTTCTGTCTCTATCCAAAATAACTACATTAAAAAAAAAGACTCTATTGTCTTCTGAATTTTTCTGTAAATCTAAAACTATCCTAAAACACAAAGTTCATTAAGAAAAAAAAAGACAACTCAAATGTCACCAGCAATTTGGTTCCAAAAACCTGAGCCCTCAATGTGGCTCGGTGGCGTTCACTGGTCTGGTGGCAGCTGACAATGGTGTAAAGTGCAGAAAAGACAGGGCCTTCAGTGATCCGGGAGGTGGAGCAATGGATAAAGCACTGAACTCTCAAGCATGAGGTCCTGAGTTCAACCCCCGGCAGCATATGTACCGGTGTGATGTCTGGTTCTTTCTCTTTCTCCTTCTATCATTCTCATTAATAACTACATAGTATACATATATATATATACATATATTATTTATTCCCTTTTGTTGTCCTTTTTTATTGTTGTAGTTATTATTGTTGTTGTCATCGTTGTTGGATAGGACAGAGAGAAATGGAGAGAGGAGGGGAAGACAGAGAGGAGGAGAGAAAGATAGACACCTGCAGACCTGCTTCACCGCCTGTGAAGCGACTCCCTTGCAGGTCGGGAGCCGGGGTTCGAACGGGGATCCTTATGCCAGTCCTTGTGCTTTGTGCCACTTGCGCTTAGCCCGCTGCACTACAGCCCGACTCCCTATACATAGTATATTTTAAAAAAGGGCCTTCAAATGGAAGATTTTTGTCTTCTTTTTAAAATATTTTTGTTTTGTTTTTATTAGAACCCTGCTCAGCTCTGCAGGGGACTGAACCCGGGACTCCTGAGCCCCAGGTATGAGAGTCTCTTTGCATAACCATTACGCTATCTACTCTGCCCTTAATCTTTTATTTATTATTGGACAAAGAAATTGAGAGGGGAGGGGAAGATAGGGAAGGAGAGAGACAGATACCTACAGCGCTGCTCCACCACTCACGAAGCTTTTCCCTTCTGTAGGTGGGAACCAGGGGCTTGAACCCTGGTCTGTAGTGTGTGCACTTAATCAGGTGTGCCACCAGCTGGCCCCCGAAATAATTTTTTTTTGCCTCCAGGGTTATTGCTGGGGCTCAGTGTCTGCACTATGAATCCACTGCTCTTGGTGGCCATTTCCCCCATTTTTTACTGGATAGGACAGAGAGAAACTGAGAGAGGAGGGGGAGAAAGAGAGGGGGAGAGAAAGACACCTGCAGACCTGCTTCACCACTTCTGAAGTGACCCTCCTGCAAGCGCGGAGCAGGGGCTTGAACTGGAATCCTTGAGCAGGTCTTTATACTTGCTTCTCTGCTCATTAGCCCCCCTGCAGGTGGGGAGTGTGTGGGCTTAAATCCAGATCCTTGTGCTTTTGAGACACGTATGCTTAACCAGGCGTGCCTCTGCCCCTCCTTGCTCAATTTCTCTGTCCCATCAAGTAAAAAGAAAAGGAGAGGGAAGAAAAAAAAAAAAAGGGGTAAGTGGATTTATCGTGCAGGTGCCGAGCCCAGTGATCACCGAGGAGGCACTTAATGAAAACCCGGGGGGCAGAAGAGAAAGAACTGACACCTGAGATTCAGTACTGGGGGGGGGGGGGTTAAGGACTGAAGGAAAGGGGAACTCTTACAAACGGGTAAAGCTGATTCAAGCTGATCTAGGGAGAACTCAACTATGCGGGCCCGAGCCACAGCACGGGCGGCCCCAGGAGCGAGACCACCGGGTACCTTGCTGTCCCAGTCGTGATGGTGCCCGAGCGTCACCCACCGGGTACCTTGCTGTCCCAGTCGTGATGGTGCCCGAGTGTCACCCACCGGGTACCTTGCTGTCCCAGTCATAATGGTATCCGAGCGTCACCCACCGCAGCTTCTCCAGCAAGCTTCGGGGTCTCCGCTTACTCCCGTGTTCAGACCTGCAGAGGTTGGAGACAAAAGGGGACCCAGTCAACCACCAGTGACAACAGCAGCACCTCAGGTGGCCCGGGGGTCTCCAGTGGGCTCCCAGCACAGCCACCTGTTGTCATCCCCGGGGCTTTCCACTTCTGACCGCCCCCCCCCCCCCATACTGGCGACTGTCCCCTGCCATGTGCACGACCCAGGGTCAAGCCCGGCCCTCACCACACTGAAGGAAGCGTCAGCGCTGTGGTCTCTCACTCTTTCTCTGTTTGACTAAAACCACATTTATTTATTTGTTGTTGTCTCCAGGCTTATTGCTGCCAGCATTAGGAATCTACTGCTCCTGGAGGTCATTTTCTCCATTTTGTTGTTGCTGTTATTATTATTGTTGTTGTTGGATAGGACAGAGAGAAATGGAGAGAAGAGGGGAAGACAGAGAGGGAGAGAAAGACAGACAGCTGCAGACCTGCTTCACTGCCTGTGAAGCGACTTGCCTGCAGGTGGGGAGCCGGGGGCTCGAACCAGTGCACAGAGATAGAGAGAAACTGACAGGGCCAGGGGAGATGAGAGAGACAGAGAGACACCTGCAGCCGCATGAAGCATCCCCCCTGCGGGTGGGGACCAGGGGCTTGAACTTGGGTCCTTGTGCACTGAAATGTGTGCGCTTAAGTAGAGAAGAAAACAGAATAGGGAGGGGAGGTAGTATAATGGTTTTGCAAAAAAAATTTGATGCCTGAACCACCAAAATCCCCAGGTTCAGTTCCCTGTGCTCAACCGGTGAGCCACTGCCCAGCCCCACTACACTTTGCTCTCCACGTTTCCGTCTACATCATCAGCTCTAGGACAGAACACCTTTAAAGGATAGCCAGTAAGTTAAAAATCATTTTTACATAAAAGCATTTTTTAAAAATAAAAAAAATGAGGTGGAGAAGTAGAGAGACACTGGAGCCCTGCTCAGCTCTGGCTCCTGGGTCTGGTGGCTGGGAGAAGCCAGGGGCCAGGGAGAGGCCCGGTGCTGCTCCACACGCTGCATGGGGGCCCTGAGGGGGGGAGCTGAGGCTCCCTGAGTGCTGCTCCTTCTCTAGCTACCAGGCAGACCGGCTTTTCCTTTCCAACTGAAGACATTTTTTGGGCTGGGGAGACAGCATCAGGGTCCTGCAAATGGATGTGCATGCCTGAGGCTCCAAGGTCCCAGGTTCAATGCCCAGTACCACCATCAGCCAGAGCTGAGCAGGGCTCTGGTCTCTCTCTCTCTGTGTGTATCTTTCATTCTACGCCTCTCTCACTCAAGTAAATAAATGAAATATTAAAAAAAGAAAGAAAGAAACTCTCCTCCTCCTCGTGTTCAAGTCAGCGTTATGCAATCCCAAACTAAACATCAGGAGTCATCTCTTCTCCAGGACAGCACCTCAAAACTCCAAAAGGAACTCACTTCAGGGATGCAGGGCAAAAGGCTGAAGTCGAATTAAATGGGTCACCCCCTGATTTCTGAGGACGAACTTGATGTCTCCGCTAGCAAAAGTAAATCTCTAACATGGGTCTCAGTTTACCACACCTGTCCTCAGGCTCCTGGAGACGAGAACAAGGCCGTGTGGGTCTGTTTGGAGAGCAAGGCGGGTCGTCACTCACCTCAGGAAGTCTCTACTCTGCGCCCACAGATTCTGGGTCTCTCCCTCCACCACGTGCTTGTCTAGGTTACACACGTTGGGCTTCTGGCAATACGACTTAAGGCACTGCTTTACCCAGTGCCTCTGGGAACCCGGGAGGAAGGGGTTGGGGATGAAAATAAACCCTATGCCAAAAAAGAGGAAGAAGGCAATTAGGGGCGGTCGGTTCTCCTGTTATCCCCGTGATTCGCCTCTGGCTCTACGGCTGCCTCTCCCTCTCTTGCCTACGGCCCCACGGGCTCCCTGAGTAGATGCAAACATTCCCAGTCTTTTCCTCCCTTTTTAATTAAAAACATTTTTTTAATTATATTTATTTTCCCTTTTGTTGCCCTTGTTTTTCATTGTTGTTGTAGTTGTTATTAAATAGGGCAGAGAGAAATGGAGAGAGGAGGGGAAGACAGAGAGGGGGAGAGAAAGACAGAAACCTGCAGACCTGCTTCACTGCCTGGGAAGCGACTCTCCTGCAGGTGGGGAGCCGGGGGCTCGAAGCCTCAAATTAATAATACGCTGGGCCTTGCACTTTGCGCCACATGCGTTTAAGCCACTGTGCTAGCGCCCAACTCCCTTTTCAAGGATGAGGAGTTCCTTCAAGTAAGTGAATCTACGTTCTGAGGAGCACTAGATGTCAGCGCTGAGCAAATCTCTGGATTCCTGGGCTATTCTCAAGAGAAACACGCCCTCCACAGCCATGCACGGTGTTACTCCGAGACAAACTTCAGACGTGACGTCGAGGAATCTGACCGGGAATGGACTGACTGGAGCAGGACGTGGGTGAAAGCGCAAGTAGCTCTATCATGCAAGCACCTCGGAAACTTCGGCCCTGAGCATTCTAGGTCTTCCGCTCTCTGGGAAGCAAAAGTCACAGACGCAGACGCGCCAAAAGCAGCTGGTCTGACTCTGCGTTTGATCCCAGCTCTCAGCTCCTCTGCTTTATAGCAGCCCTTCAGATATTCTCCTTGCCCCACTCTCCACTGACAAGTCAGCTGCGTGTGTTGTTGCCCTGACAACGGCTATTTTTGGTGATCACATGGGCTGCAGGTGCAAGTGGGCTGGGATCTCTTCTAGTGGGGAGGTAGGGACTGCCTCTGGACCCACTGATTTTAACCCACTGTGCTCCTGACAGGGTTGTTTCTAGTGGCCTTCTAGCACTCACATCACAAGCTTATTAATCATACTCTAGCCAGGCATGATAAGCACAAATCTTGAGATTCCTTCTCATTCAAAATGATAAATGGCACTCATTAAATTCACCAAGGTCCTTCAGTCACTCGTTAGGTTCCAAGCTAGCGCCTTACTTGACTTGCAGCTTACTCAGGAGACTAGATTTTAAATCTAAAATACAGGCCACAGCTCAGCCCTGATTCTATGGGCCCCCAGCTCATCTGAGAGCAGACTGTAGCCAAGGCATGAACCCCGGTAGCCTGGCACCAGCACCCAGGCTGCAGCACGGCCTGTACTGCCTGCCACCCCCTTTCAGACAGGACAATACCAAAACGCCTGGGGGCACTGCAGGCCCCATCAAACCGAATCCTCCCAGACCCTTTTGGGTATTGAGGCCTGTCACCCATGCAGGGTGGGGTACTCAAGGTCCTTGAGAAGGAAAGACAGAAAAAAAGTCTCCAAGGACCCAACGAGGTGTCAACTTCAATGATGGGGAAATCCCACAAAACACCAAAAAGCAAACACGCTACTTTGGGCAACAGAAGGCCGACATGGGGCTGACAGCTTCTGTGGTCTGACATATCTATTGAGAGACAACAGAGAAATACGGCGTCGAGAACACATGGCAGTGGGCTCTGGAGACAGCATCTTGGTTCTGCAAAAGGCTTTTTTCTTAAAGATTTTAAAAATATTTATCTATTCCCTTTTGTTGCCCTTGTTGTTTTATTGTTGTAGTTATTAATGTCATTGTTGTTGGGTAGGATAGAGAGAAATGGAGAGAGGTGGCGAAGACAGAGAGGGGGAGAGAAAGACAGACACCTGCAGACCTGCTTCACCGCCTGTGAAGCGACTCCCTTGCTGATGGGGAGCTGGAGGCTCGAACCGGGATCCTTATGGCGGTCCTTGCGTTTTACGCCACCTGCTCTCAACCTGCTGTGCTACTGCCCGACTCCCTTGCAAAAGGCTTTTCTTTCTTTCTTTAAAAAATATTTATTTATTCCCTTTTGTTGCCCTTGTTGTTGTTATTGATGTTGTCGTTGTTGGATAGGACAGAGAGAAATGGAGAGAGGAGGGGAAGACAGAGAGGGGGAGTAAGATAGACACCCGTAGATCTCCCTGCAGGTGGGGAGCTGGGGGGTAGAACCGGGATCCTTACTCCAGTCCTTGCGATTTGTGCCACCTGCGCTTAACCCGCTGCACTACCGCCTGACTCCCGCAAAAGGCTTTTCATGCCTGAGTCATTAAAAGTCCCAGGTTCAGTCCCCAGCACCACCATAAGCCAGAGCTGAGCAGTGCTCTGGTATAAAAACAAAAAGGAGTGGGGAGGGGAGATAGCATAATGGTTATGCAAACAGACTCTAGTGCCCGAGGCTCTGAGGTTCCAGGTTCAATCCCTGAGCACACTCTGGTAAACAAACAAATCAAAAACCAAACAAATACCATGGAGGCACACCTGGTTGAGTGCACATATTACCGTGCAAAAGGACCCGAGTTTAAGACGCTGGTCCCGTCCTAATGGGGGAAGCTGCATGAGTGGTGAAACAGTGCTGTGGGTGTCTCCCTACAGCTTCCTTTCCTCTCTTTCTCTGTCCTATTAGATTAAAAATTAAATTAACAAATACTAGAGGGGAAAGATGGTGGTGCACGTGGTTGAGCACATGGTACAATGTGCAAGGACTCAGCCTCGAGCCCCTGATCCCCACCTGCTGGGGGAAAACTTTGCAAGTGGTGAAGCAGGGCTGCAGGCATCTTTCTGTCTCTCTCCCTCTCTCTCTAACCCTATCTTCTTGATTTCTGGCTGTATCTATCCAACAAATAAAGTTAATAATAATAATTATAAAAAAATCTTTAAAAAAGAACATGAAACTTAAAACGAACTCCTAAGCGAAGTCTCTATCTGGAACTACTAAGAGGTTATGTGTCCCGTGTTGTCAACGGCACTTCAGGGACCGCAAAACATTAGACTATAACATGAAAACATCAGGAGCTCACCATAACAAAATGAGTATTTTTAAAACTTTACTCTTAAATCCACAAGCTCAACGCTGACTTTAGATCCTCCAAAAAGACAGGGAGACAGATGCAAAATTACCTGACCAAACAAGGCACTTCCTTCTCGTTAAACTAGTTCCTTATGACTAATCTATACTGGCCCCGTGAACCTAGAAAATTACTTTCTCAAGCTACCCAACCTCATCAACATTCAAAATTCTACATTTACTGTTAGAACTTTTGATCTCCTTAACTGTAGCTCTCTTTTCAAAATCACAGCCCCATGACAGCTTAAACTAGTCCCAACTTTTTTTTCTCTCCTATTTGAGAACTGAGAGACTGCTGGGAGTTATTTTAGCATTTAAAGTGGTTCTTCAGCCAGAGGAGCTATTCAAAGACATGGTAGCAAGCCCAGAAGAATTAGTGCTCTGATTTTATTTTTCTTTTTAGACTTGACATGTCACTCTCTGCAACATTAAGGGATGCACATGACTCCTGTCTTATCCTTTGGGAAGGCTACATCAACAGCAACCACAGATGAGGCAGAACTTGGGGACGACTTGGAGAGTTGATCATGTCTCTCTCTCTTTTTTTTTTTTTGCCTCCACGGTTATTGCTGGGGCTTGGTGCCTGCACTACGAATCCACTGCTCCTGGAGGCCATTTTCCCCATTTTTCAAAAAAAAAAAAATTATTTATTTTATTTTTGAGAGAGATGCAGAGAGAGAAAGACAGAAACACCAGAGCACTGAGCACTACTCAGCTCTGGCTTATGGTGGGGCAGGGGGTTGAACCTGGGACTTCAGAGCCTCAGGCATGAGAGTCTCTTTGCATAACCATTGTGCTATCTACCCTCCACCCCATTTCCCCCATTTTTGTTGTCATTGATGTCATCACTGTTGGATAGGACAGAGAGAAATGGAGAGAGGGGAAGAGAAAGACAGACACCTGCAGACCTGTTTCACCGCCTGTGAAGCGACTCCCCTGCAGGTGGGGAGCCGGGGTTCGAACCGGGATCCTTATGCCAGTCCCTGCGCTTCAAGCCATGTGCGCTTAAGCCGCTGCGCTACTGCCGGACCCTCGCCCACCCCCCCTTTTTTTTAACCAGAACACATGGCACTTTAGAGCCTGAGGCATGGGGAATCTCTTTGCATAACCATTATGCTATCCAGCCCCTCACCCCACCCACGGTGGCCATGTAATTGTGTCTAGTTCTCTCCTCTGTTGCTAACTTGTGTTCTGTGCCTTCAGGGGACCTCACACTCACCAGGATAGCCTTCCAGTCCGTAGGCTCGCCACTTGCTGACTGGCTCGAGTCCTGCCCTGCGAGCATTCTGCTCACTGACCGAGGTCACGTTCAGCGGAGACCTCACCACCTGGCAGGAGGAAGCACAAGTCAGGGGCGCGCGCGCGAGAGAGAGAGAGAGAGAGAGACAAGGAGAGAGAGGCAGCGCTATTTTACAGGTCACCGCAGCGCTCCCAGGGCCCTGCTGTGGTCTTGTCCCTTTTTCTCTGCTAATCACATGGAGACGTTTATGAGCCTGGATTCT
Organism: Erinaceus europaeus; assembly: GCF_950295315.1. Lineage (NCBI taxonomy): Eukaryota > Metazoa > Chordata > Mammalia > Eulipotyphla > Erinaceidae > Erinaceus > Erinaceus europaeus. The sequence continues at coordinate 16,334,772 of NC_080183.1, forward strand.
CCGAGTACCGCTCCTAAGTGAAAACCATACTGCTGGCTCTAAATCTATTCTTCTACAAAACCACTTATTTACTTGGTAACGACAAAGAGAAACTAAGAGGGAGGGGAAGCCAGGGAGAGGGAAAGAGATCGCTCCACTGCTTGCAAAGCTTCCCCTTTGCAGGTGGGGACTGGGGGCTTGAACCCGGGTCCTTGCACTTGGTAATGTGCACCATCACTCTGTCCCTTAAATATATTATACTTTTTAAATGTTTTTATTTAGCTTACTTTATTGATAAAGAGTAGACACAGAGGGAAAGACACTGAAAGAGACCAGAACACTGCTCAGTTCTGGCTTATGGCGGTGCCGGGCATTGAACCTGGGACTTGAGAGCCTCAGGCTTAAAAGACCTTTGCATCCCCATCCTGCTGTCTCCCAGCCTCAGATACATTATTCTTCCGGTTTGCACTTTCTGCGCGTTGTTCTGACAACTCTAAGGCCATCTCTGCTGACAGAAGTTGGACTACGAGAAGCCGAGTTCTCCACTGGTGCGGCAGGAAGGAGTGTTTGCGTTTTCAGTTAGAGGCAGGTCTAGTTTGGAAAGGCCGCCGCACTGCACAGTGAAGGACGGAGCACCTCCAGAGTCACGGCGCCTGCGACGACCGACGGCACGACAGTGCGGCCGGGGTTGTCCCTGCGCCACTCTTCCCGTCACTGTATTTCCATGGGACGGGAAAAAAAAAAAAAAAAAGGAGAAATAGTGGATGGGGCCGAGGGCACACAGCATCATGGTTCTGCAAACAGACACTCGTGCCCGAGGCTCCAAAGTCCCGGGTTCAATCCCCCCGCACGGCCATGAGCCAGAGCGGCGCAGGGCTCTGGTGAAAAAAAAAAGGGAAAGAAAAAGAGGCGGCGGGTAGCACTCGAATCCCTTTGCCCACATGCTTCGTTCAGCATCGTTCGGTGTTTCCTCTCTGCAAGAGCAAAAGTCTGGACAGGGAGCCGGGCGGCGGCGCGGCGGGGTCAGCGCAGGTGGCGCCAAGCGCAGGGACCGGCGTGAGGATCCCGGTTCGAGCCCCCGGCTCCCCACCTGCAGGGGCGTCGCTTCCCAGGCGGTGAAGCAGGTCTGCAGGTGTCTGTCTGTCTCTCCCCCTCTCTGTCTTCCCTGCCTCTCTCCATTTCCCTCTGTCCTGTGCAGCAACGACGGCATCAATAAGCACAATAATAACTGCATCGATAACGAAAAAGTCTGGACGAGGCTTAAGGCGGGTCGGCGCGGCGCTTCCGGGCGGCTCTGCGCCTGCGCGCGGCTCCGCTGTACCTGGCGGCCGTCGGGCCCGGCGCCGCAGGCTGGTCGAGCGGCCGAGAAGTCGACGACGCCTCCCAGGTCTGCGGTCCCAGGGCGGCTCTGCCGGTAGAAACGGAAAAGCCTCCTGAAGGCGTCCTCTCCGGGCTCAGCCGCCAGCGTGGCCATCGACCCCACGGCTGCCGCCATCTTGGCCATCTCGCCGCCCGCGGGGGCTCCTGGGACACGGAAGTGTGTCACGCTGGGCGCCGAGGGTGCACTTCCGGGTCGCGACCTCGGCTCGCGTCGTTTTCCGCGCGGAAGATGGCGGCGCGCGTGGCTCGCGGCGCGGTGCGGACCGTGGCCTTCATCAGGGGCATCCCCTGGACGGTGTCCGCGGGTGAGTGCCGGCTGGGGCGCGGGCCGGCCGGGGGGAAGGCTGACATCCGGGGCCCGGGCCGGCCGGACGTGGTGCGAAGCGCAGGGACCGGCGTGAGGATCCCGGTTCGAGTCCCCGGCTCCCCACCTGCAGGGGAGTCGCTGCTTTCTGCCCTACCGAACAACAACGACGACGTCAGTAATAATAATAATAACGACAACAACAAGGACGACAAGAGGGAATAATAATAAAAAGACGCCACCCCTGAGGCTTGGAGGCCCCAGGTTCAGTCCACCGCAAGCCAGAGCTGAGCAGGGCTCTGGGTCCACGGGGGGATTCGAACCCCGGCCACGGCAGAAGGCCGGGTCGGGCCGGGCAGGTTCCCTTTCTATTTGTTCATTTTTTACTTCTTTCGAGGCTGGATTTATTGGATAACGACAGCCAGAAATTGAGAGCAAGGGGGAGATAGGGACACCGGCAGCCCTGCTTCAGCACTCGGGAAGCTTCCCCTCTGCACGGGGCAGCCGGGGGCTCGAACCCGGGTCCTCACGCGGTGTAACCTGTGCGCTCTGTCAACGCGGCCCCTCTTTGCTGACTGTATGTCTCATTCATTCATTTATTCATTCTGACAGAGCCCTGCTCAGCTCAGGCTGATGGTGGTGCTGGGGATTGAACCCAGGACCTCAGAGCCTCAGGCAGGAGAGTCCTTTGCAGAACCACAGTGCCATGGACTGGGGCAGCCTGGGTTTTTTTGTTTGTTTTGTTTTTTATTTTTTTTCTTTATTTTCCCTTTTGTTGCCCTTGTTTTTATTGTCGCTGTTGTTATTGATGTCGTTGTTGGATAGGACAGAGAGAAATGGAGAGAGGAGGGAAGACAGAGGGGGAGAAAGACAGACACCTGCAGACCTGCTTCACCGCCTGTGAAGCGACTCCCCTGCAGGTGGGGAGCCGGGGGCTCGAACCCGGTCCTTGCGCTTTGCACCACTTGCGCTGAACCCGCTTGGTCACCTGTAAAATGGAATCAGTCCTCCCCTCATAGAATTCTTGGCTAAAGAAGCTCTTTTGCTAGATGCCAAGTATGTAAGAAAGGACTGTCCCTTCTTCATTATTAGTGATTTCCTTTGATCTTTATTTAGCTATTGGATAGGCACAGCCAGAAATCGAGAGGGAAGGTGTTGATAGAGAGCGAGAGAGACACCTGCAGCCTGGCTTTACCCCCTGCAGGTGCAGACTGGGGGCTCAAACCCGCGTCCCTGAGCACTGTAACGTGCACACAACAGGTGCACCACCGCCGGGCCTCCTGTTAGTGATTTACAAGATTACAAAGTATTGGGGGTATCATTCCAACACACTCCCACTACCAGGGTTCACCCCACCCCCGCCAGCGCTAACCACTGGAATTCTCTCAAGGCCATAGAGGCATTTATTCACAAACAAACCAGGCCCAATCTCCACTAGTCTCTCTCTTTGTAACTCTCTCACTGGGAAGGTTGGGATTCTGGGACTTCTTTCAGTTTCTGTCTTCTTTCATCTGCAACGGAGAATGCAAAATATGTGAACGACTTTTAACGTCCTCCATGCAGGTGAGCTGAGACAACACTTCGCACAGTTTGGTCACATACGAAGGTGCAACTTACCTTTTGTAAGTATTATTATTAACAACTATTACGATGGTCCTCAGGTGTAGTTTACAAGTGATGCTGGAGATTAAATCTGAGACTGGATTTCCCTTTCTTCTCAGAGCCCTGCTCAGCTCTGGTTCATGGTGGTGTGTGTGATTGAACCTGGGACTTTGGAGCCTTAGGCCTGAGAGTTTCTTTGCAGAACCACAGAACCATTATGCTAGCTCCTCAATCTTTTTTTTTTTTTTTTTTTTTGCATTAACTTGAACCTTAGATTCTTGATTTTTCACCAGAACATCAACTTTTATCAATTTTAATGTAGTGACACTATTGTCTGATGGTCCTGATTAAAGAGTAAACAAACAAAAAAATTCTTCCTAGGTGTTTGTGTTACTTTTTCATTGCTTTGTAACAACTGGCCACAAAGTTCATGGCCCGAAACAACACACACACACACACACACACACACACACACACAATCTCAGAGTCTCTGTAGATGAAGACTCTGGGTGCATCCTTGCCTCATGGTGCTTAGGGTCTCAGCTGGGGAAGGTGGGTTCTCAAGTTCTCTCGCAGACTTGTTCTCTTGTGAAATTGAGGGACCTCCCCAGCCCTTTTTGTCTTTTCTCCATTTTATTGGTGATTTAATGTTGACTTAGAAAATTGGAATAGGGTTATAATTCCACACCTTTCCCACCAGAGTGCTGTGTCCCCAGCCCCTCCACTACAAACTGCAGCAGTTCGCCCAGGGTCACAGATACGGGCTGGCCTTGTATTTATCACTATATATATTTTGCCCATTCTGCAGCAGTTCGCCCAGGGTCACAGATACGGGCTGGCCTTGTATTTATCACTATATATATTTTGCCCATTTTCTTCTATGGTCCTGTCTTCACTTCTTTTCAAAGTCACTCCTACACCTATTACTACTTTCTAGCATCCTCCCTTTTTTCTTCTCTCTCAGATAAGGAGAAAGTGCCTGACTTTGTCTGGCGCCCTCTAGATTTGCTTCCCTTTCAGTGATGGTATAAACAGGAAACAAGGGGGCCGGGTGGTAGCGCAGCAGGTTAAGCGCACATGGTTAAGCGCACATGGCACGAAGCGCAAGGACCGGCTTAAGGATCCCGGTTCAAGCCCCCAGCTCCCCACCTGCAGGGAGTTTGCTTCACAGGCGGTGAAGCAGGTCTGCAGGGGTCTTTCTCCTCCCATCTTCCCTTCCTCTCTTGATTTCTTTCTGTCCTATCCAAGAATGACAATACAAAAATAACCACAACAATAAACAAGGGCAACAAAAGGAAAAAAACAGCTTCTAGGAGCAGTGGATTCATGGTGCAGGTACAGAGCCCTAGCAGGCAAAAAAAAAAAAAGTATGATTTGAAATTTGAAGCTCATAGACCCTTTTTCAAGTTCTTAATTATTTCCAAAACTTGAACTTTCTAGGACAAAGATACTGGCTTTCACAGAGGACTAGGCTGGGTCCAGTTTTCTTCGGAGGAAGAACTTAATAACGTCCTGCAGCACGACAAGCATGTTATCGATGGTGTGAAGGCAAGTGTCATTATCACGAGCTTCCTGTGCACGTAATGGGTGACTGGGAGGAGGGACCTTTATGTTCCCATCAAGTGTTTGTGACAGAGTTGAAGTAGCAGTTGAAGTCGGGCAGCAGGGTTGGAAAATCCCCCCAACTGACCTTTGGTCAGACTGACAGCTACTAGTTAGTTGTTCAGTGGGTCTTAACTAGGAATGTAACATACTTAACTTGATGACGTCCTAATATGAAGTTTTAAATTTTTCATTTTGGATAGAAATTGAGAGGGGAGATAGCAAAAAAAGAGAGACCTGTAGCACTGCTTCAGTGCATATCAAGTTTCTCCCCTACAGGTAGAGACTAGGGTTTGAACCTGGGTCCTTGCACACTGTAATGTACAGTGCACCAGGGGTGCCACCACTGTCCCTCTCTGTTTTTCTTAAGAGCAGCATGGCAGAGCAGGGCTGTCACTTCCGTTTGTTGCCATGTAGTGTGTGCTGGGCTGCCCCCCGGCCGGTTTCCACACTGATGCCTTTGCAGATGCCGCCTCTGCTCACACGAGCTGACTCTTTCTCCCCAGCTCATGGTTCTATCCCAGAGGCCTAAAGCACTTCAAGGAGGCCAAGCGTCTGATGAAGACAAAGATCTCTGAGACCGTTACTCCTAATAAATAAACAAAACCTGATGTTTCTGTCTAAATGTTTTATTTGAAACAAATATTATACCAAGCAAGAGCTTACTTCCCGATCTCAAGCAGCACGTTAGGGGGAAGCGGCCTGGTCGCTTCTAACACACGAACATCCTTCCATTCAGTGCTGCCGGGGTTACTTTATTCCTTAGTGCTTATACAAAATACTGACCCCAAAGTCACACAAAAGGAAGCGGTCTTACTGGGGAAGCGTGTTCTAGAAATGGCAAGAGGTGGGAGAAGGACGAACAACTCATTCTTTAAAAAAAACTAAGTGTGGAAAGTACAAGTCCCGCCACCCTTTCTCCCGTAATAACAAGTAGTGCTGGGCGGACACCCGGGTCTGGTTTTCATCCTGGTCGTGAGGCGGCGTCCCGACCGGCATCGCGGGGGCCTGCGAGCAGTGGCACCACCCTGGGGAGGAGGGCCTAGTCCTTCCTCCTCTTCTTGCTCTCGTGCTCGTGCTCCTTGGGGCGGCTGCTCTCAGAGGGTCGCTTGGAGCCACCGTGCTGTTTGGCTTCTTCCAAGAACTTGTCCAAACCGAAAGGATCCTCCTCAAACTGCACGGGTCCTTCCCGGCCTCTCTGCCTGCGATCTGAACCTGAAAACTCCTTATCTGGAACAAACCTGGGGTGGGGTGGGGTGGGGTGGGGAGAGGAGCGTGAGCCGCTTGTTCGCAGAGGCGCAGAGGCGCCAGCCGGCCCACACACCCGCCTCTCACCTGTTGGTCTTGATTCTGGCCTCCAGGTCATCGCCGTACATGTCCTTGTCCAGGTTCTTACTGGGCCGGTAGATGTTCTGGGCCATGTCCTTACCGCCTCTCCAGGCTTGATCGTAAACGTTGTAGATCTCATCTTCTCCCCCTGCGAAGCCACTGTCCATGCCCTGGGGGGGAATGGGCCATTACATTCGCCTAGCGGTTGACTTACAAATTCAATCTTTTGGGAGTTGGGCGGTAGCCCAGAGGGTTAAATGCAGGTGGCGCTAAGCATAAGGATCCTGGTTCAAGCCCCCGACTCCACCTGCAGAGGAGTCACTTCATAGGTGGTGAGGCAGGTCTGCAGGTGTCTGTCTTTCTCTCCCCCTCTCTGCCTTCCCCTCCTCTCCATTTCTTTCTGTCCTATCCAACAACAACATCAATAATAACTACAACAATAAAACAAGGGCAACAAAAAGAAATAAAGAAAAGAAAAGAAAAGAAAAAACAAGTTCAGCCTTCCTTAAAAAGCTGTTGCAGGGCCCGGCATCAGTGCAGCGGGTCAAGAGCACGTGGTACGCAGCGCCAAGGACCAGGGCTGGGTCCCGGCTCCCCACCTGCAGGGGGGGGTCACTTCACAGGTGGTGAAGCAGGTCTGCAGGTGCCTGTCTCCCTTTTCTGTCTTCCCCTTCTCTCCCAATCTCTCTGTCTTGTTCAACAACAGCACCAACAAGGGGGAAAGGCCTCCAGGTGCAGTGGATTCACACTGCGGTGACCTCGGAGGGAAGAAAGCTGTTGCAAAGGTGCCAGACGCCACCTCTAGGTTCTCCAATTAGATGGAGGCCTTTCAGAGTGCGGGGGTGGCAGCAGGTGCAGCAGCCAGGCTGCACAAGGTCCAGGTAAACGCTGCGAGAAGTCCAGCACTGAGCTGCCCACCCCCACCCCACCCACCTGTGTTTTCATTCTATTCATGGGGACTCCTGAGGCTTTCTGACCATGGCTGACTTTTTCAGACTGAGACTTGAGGGGAACTGCTTCCCATTTTAGAACCGAGCCCAGGGCCTGCGTGGAGGCGCCTCTGCTTCTCTGCTGAGCCATCTCCCGGCCGGCCCTTTGACAGCATTCTTGGACAGGCTGGACTAGCGAAGTCACTAGGATATCCTGATCCTGCTCCAGGGCCACAGGAATGACCCACACAGTAATTTGCTGTTGTGTGTGTGGTCCGGGTTTGACCCCTGACACCATGTGAGGCCCCATTGCACTGGGGAAAGCTCCTGGATCTCTCCCTCTCTTTGAATGAAAAAGTAGTTTGGAAGCAGTGAAATTGTGCACGTGTGAAGTCCTGGCTCTGCAAATAAATATTTCTTTTTGATTGGAGAGGGAAGGGAAAGGCACCTGCAGACAAATCTGCTCCACTGCTCACGAAGCTTCCCCTGCAGGTGGGGACCGGGGCATGAACCCAGGTCCTTGGGTATGAAAATGCGTGCACTCTACTGAGTGCGCCACACAGGGAATATCCCACATAGGTCGGAGGTCAGGAACCAGAGCTGACACCCAGCTTCCATTTCCCTGTCATCACGACAGCAGGTGCCCCAGTCTGCGGCACAATCCTCTCCAGAGAGCAGGAGCTGCCCCGAGACAGACCCCATGCTAAGCGGGGTGCCCCATACCTTGGTCTGGTTGAAGAGCCGTTGGTCATACTGGACCTCGTTGGAGGTTCGAGGATTGGGCACTCCCAGAGCTATGACTTCACTGATATCTCGGTTTTCATTTCTTTGAAGTTTCGACCTGTTTGGGAGTACAGTGTCACTAATTAAAAGCCTCCCCAGACACGCTGACTTTCAATTTACAGCCACTCGTACAAGCAGTGCAAACTCACGTGTTCCTTCTCATACCCTGTGAACCTATGCTCCATATTAGTGCACAGAGGGGAAGGAAGCAGGCGTGGGCCGATCAGGTTCTCGCTTAGCTGAAAAGAACTACCCGAGGTGCCCTTGTGACTTGGAATCTTATAGAGGCAGTCCCCTTAGAGCGTGCTGAGACAGACAGGAAGCTGCACTAGTCCATATTCCTATCGGCCAATGTGATTCGTGGGGTGGGTGCAGATTAGATCTTTCTCAAATCATTGCTAAGAAACTACGCTATTTATCTTGCTAAAACGTGGAGGAAAACCCATCCACTAGATGACGCATGGTTTTTGGCATTTAGGCTGATTCATTTCCCTTCCCGTTTGGATCGGATGCAACTTGCGTTGCAATGAAGCCAGTTTACTGCCGCTGCATTACCTGTAGTGCAGGTTTTAAAATGATCTGCAGGGAGAAACCGAGTTTCCACAGCCAAAGGTGTTATCAATTCTCACAGCTAATTCATTGGCTTTAAAGATCAAATACAAATAAATAAATAAATAAAGATCAAATACATCTGCACAGAACCACATCAGGGGACTTGGGTCAACTGTGTCTACACGTTGACACCATCCTTCTCCCATGCTGCATGTGAATGGATACCCACGGCTCAACTGATATTCAGATTTTCTGCTTTCCATGAGAGATGAAATATATCATTAAATAACAACACCAACAGACATGTTTCCAGGTTTAAGACAGGACTCGGGGAAAACAAAAACAAAAATAAAAATATACACCTGACTTTATCAGTTGACAGGATGATGGAAGCACGGAAAACTCGCTTGGAAAGAAGATGTTTTCTATGTGCTCTTAACTCTGCATCGAACTTCCACTGCCTTTGGTGAATCCGAGTCTCCCAAACTCTGGCCAAGTCTTCATAACGTGGCTCTACTCTTACCACGCCTGCTCTCAATGGTGCTTTCCGTGCCACCACGTCATTTGCTACGACAGTTCTAGTTCTAATTCTGTCTGAAGCTTCCGTTGGAAGCGCTCCTGGAAAGAGGCAGATTCCCCCCTTACAAAGCCTGCCCGCCCGCCCCACTGTCCTGAAGCCGGCACAGAACAAACGTGTCTCACCGCTGGGAGGAAGAGGGGCAGAACAAGTCAGTACTGTCTCATCTGCTGTGTTTTTCCCCCCAAACATGAGCCAAATTCCTCTTCCCATGTTCACAGCATTTTCTATCTTGGTGACTACACAATGCTGCAAAATTGCTTCTGGAGAGAGTTAGTTCTTCTAAGACAAAATAATTTCTTTTTTTTTGCTTCCAGGGTTGTTACTGGGGTTGCTGCCTGCACTCTAAACCCACTGTTCCTGTGGCCATTTTTAAGACTTTTTGGACAGGACAGACATAAATGGGGGGCGGGGGGCAGAGAGGAAGAGAAAAAGACACCTGCAGACCTGCCCTACCACTTGTGAAGCAGCTACTGGTGGGGAGCCAGAGATCCAAACTGGGATCCTTATGTGGGTACTTGCACTTAGTACTATATGCACTTAACCCAGTGCACCAACACCCAACCCCGGACAAAGTAAGTACTTTAGAGCTGATTTACTTCATATATATACACATTAAAAAAAAAAAAAAGATTTATTATGAGAGGAGGAGGAGAGAAAGAACCAGAGCATCACCCCGGCACACGCGATGCCAGGGATCAAACTCAGGACCTCACGTTGGAGGGTCAACACTTGATCCACTGTGCCCCCTCCTAGGCTGCATCAAATGAAAGAGAAAGGAGACTGGCCTTAGCAGCCCCTCCTGTGGGAAAGGCTTGCAGAGCTCGCCGCACACATCCCCTCTGACCAGCACCGCACTCACCTCTTATCTGGGGCTGCCCTGGACAGGTTCCGGTCGTGTTGTCTCTCTTTCCGCCTGTCATGTCGGATCTCATCTCTCTCCCGTGCCTCCCCGTCCTCTGTGTGAACAAAATCGAACATCATTTCACTGGTGCTGCTCATCAGTACACTTGATGACAGAAGATTCTTTCAGCTGAGACAGAACATTCCACAAGCTTCTTTGTCGTCACATCCAGACCTCTCGACCTTACCTGCAATTCATTTAAACTTCATAGTTTTGGCTTTGATTCTGATTGTGAATTCCACAAGCGTAAGTGCAGACCAAGTGTTTAAAGTGCACTGGTGTCTTTAACTTTCCAGAACATGCTCACAGTAGTGAGGTGCACAGCGTTGCACACAGTACAGTCCTTCCAGCTAGTCTACGCTTCTCCCTCCTTGCTACCCTTGTTTATCATTGTTGTTACTATTGTTGGTGTTATTGCTGTAGGACAGAGAAATGGAGAGAGGAGGGGAAGGCAGAGAGGGGGAGAGAAAGACAGATACCTGCAGACCTGCTTCACTGCCTGTGAAGTGACCCCCCTGCAAGTGGGGAGCCGGGGGCTCGAACCGGGATCCTTATGCTGGTCCTTGCACTTCACACCACCTGTGCTTAACCCGCTGCGCTACTGCCCGACTCCCTATTCCGTACTTTTTAAATGATCATAAAAGAATAGGGAGAGAATAATCCTAAGTGTGCCTTTATATTTCAGAGAGGAAGAAGCCTCTGCTTGGGGGTCAGTAAAGGCTGTTTGAACCTTAGTGTCTGTAAACTGTTTATGTTCCTCTTCATCTTTCTCCGCCCTTTCTGTTCTGAAGGAATACAGCACAGACTGAGCTTTGGAGTCTGCTCGAAGCCTTGTTTCTATGACAGATTAGTGATGTGACTTTGTGCAGGTAACCTTAAAAAAAAAAAAAGCAATCCACTCAGCTTTTTGACCCTGCTTTTGCTTTCAACATTTGCACAGTGCTAAAAAATATCAGTTTTTATTTTAATTTAGTTTTATTTATTTATACATACATACATACATTCCAGAGCACTGCTCAGCTCTGGCTTATGGTGGTGGCATGCGGGATTGAACCTGGGACTTTCAAGCCTCAGGCATGAAATCTTTACATAACCATTATGCTATCTACTCCCACCCTTTTCAGTTTTTATTAATATCTGGCAACAGATTTTTCAACATTTAATTAGTTTTATAAGACTCAATCTGCTGGGTTTTTCCCCCGCCGTACCAATTTGGAACACTCAGATGCACGCCAGTTTCACTCCTAATTACCTTCAGTGACTAAGTACACAACAGACATCTATACTTATCTCCTCATCAAGTCAAGGAAGCAAACCACTACTTAGAAAAATGGGTAATTCCCCAGTAACTCTAGACTCCTAAAATCAACTGCCTTCTCAAACCTCTGTCTTAACTGGATTCACCACTGCTTCTCAGCCAGCCGCTCTGGAGACAATGCAACTCTCTCTATCCCTGAGGTCACTTTCTCATCAGTTCTTCATTCGAATCAGCAGCCAATGTCTAGTCATGTTTTCACCTGCTCTCATTCAGCACCCTCCTGTGGACGGTTCAGTCGCCTTCAGACTGGTCTGCCCCACAGCCTCCTGATGCGGCACACGGAGCCACACTGCCCATAGGCTGTTTCTGTTCCTTTGTTGCCAAGATTCCAACCACTCCTGCTGGTTGCTCCGCCGCCTTCCAGAGAGAGGTGAGAGACAGACAGACCGACACCATGGCCCTCAGCTGCTTCCATGATGGCTGGAGGCTTGACTCAGGCCTCAGTGAAAGCTGCCTCCTTTCCCCCCACTGCTCAGAACTGTCTCCCTCCCTTCCCCCCTGCTCAGAACTCTCCTTGTCTCCCCTCCCTTCCCCCCTGCTCAGAACTCTTCTTGTCTCCCTCCCTTCCCCCCTGCTCAGAACTCTCCTTGTCTCCCTCCCTTCCCCCCTGCTCAGAACTCTCCTTGTCTCCCCTCCCTTCCCCCCTGCTCAGAACTCTTCTTGTCTCCCTCCCTTCCCCCCTGCTCAGAACTCTCCTTGTCTCCCTCCCTTCCCCCCTGCTCAGAACTCTCCTTGTCTCCCTCCCTTCCCCCCTGCTCAGAACTCTCCTTGTCTCCCCTCCCTTCCCCCCTGCTCAGAACTCTTCTTGTCTCCCCTCCCTTCCCCCCTGCTCAGAACTCTCCTTGTCTCCCTCCCTTCCCCCCTGCTCAGAACTCTTCTTGTCTCCCTCCCTTCCCCCCTGCTCAGAACTCTCCTTGTCTCCCTCCCTTCCCCCCTGCTCAGAACTCTCCTTGTCTCCCCTCCCTTCCCCCCTGCTCAGAACTCTCCTTGTCTCCCTCCCTTCCCCCCTGCTCAGAACTCTTCTTGTCTCCCTCCCTTCCCCCCTGCTCAGAACTCTCCTTGTCTCCCTCCCTTCCCCCCTGCTCAGAACTCTCCTTGTCTCCCTCCCTTCCCCCCTGCTCAGAACTCTTCTTGTCTCCCCTCCCTTCCCCCCTGCTCAGAACTCTCCTTGTCTCCCCTCCCTTCCCCCCTGCTCAGAACTCTTCTTGTCTCCCTCCCTTCCCCCCTGCTCAGAACTCTCCTTGTCTCCCTCCCTTCCCCCCTGCTCAGAACTCTCCTTGTCTCCCTCCCTTCCCCCCTGCTCAGAACTCTCCTTGTCTCCCTCCCTTCCCCCCTGCTCAGAACTCTCCTTGTCTCCCTCCCTTCCCCCCTGCTCAGAACTCTTCTTGTCTCCCCTCCCTTCCCCCCTGCTCAGAACTCTCCTTGTCTCCCCTCCCTTCCCCCCTGCTCAGAACTCTTCTTGTCTCCCTCCCTTCCCCCCTGCTCAGAACTCTCCTTGTCTCCCTCCCTTCCCCCCTGCTCAGAACTCTCCTTGTCTCCCTCCCTTCCCCCCTGCTCAGAACTCTCCTTGTCTCCCTCCCTTCCCCCCTGCTCAGAACTCTCCTTGTCTCCCTCCCTTCCCCCCTGCTCAGAACTCTTCTTGTCTCCCCTCCCTTCCCCCCTGCTCAGAACTCTCCTTGTCTCCCCTCCCTTCCCCCCTGCTCAGAACTCTTCTTGTCTCCCTCCCTTCCCCCCTGCTCAGAACTCTCCTTGTCTCCCTCCCTTCCCCCCTGCTCAGAACTCTCCTTGTCTCCCTCCCTTCCCCCCTGCTCAGAACTCTCCTTGTCTCCCTCCCTTCCCCCCTGCTCAGAACTCTCCTTGTCTCCCTCCCTTCCCCCCTGCTCAGAACTCTTCTTGTCTCCCCTCCCTTCCCCCCTGCTCAGAACTCTCCTTGTCTCCCCTCCCTTCCCCCCTGCTCAGAACTCTTCTTGTCTCCCTCCCTTCCCCCCTGCTCAGAACTCTCCTTGTCTCCCTCCCTTCCCCCCTGCTCAGAACTCTTCTTGTCTCCCTCCCTTCCCCCCTGCTCAGAACTCTCCTTGTCTCCCTCCCTTCCCCCCTGCTCAGAACTCTCCTTGTCTCCCTCCCTTCCCCCCTGCTCAGAACTCTCCTTGTCTCCCTCCCTTCCCCCCTGCTCAGAACTCTCCTTGTCTCCCTCGCTACTTAGAGCAAAGTCTCCAATGGCCTAGAAACCACAGATGCTGTGCCCACAACTCCTCCTGCTAGCAGCTGGTGGCTCAGGTCCTACCACCATCCCCTTCCTCGCTCCACTTCACTTTGCTCCCTGGACACACAGGAGGCAGAGTCCCAAGCGCCACACTCGGTGTCTCCCTCCTTGACTAAAACCTACAGCGAGCGCTCCAGGGGCTTTGCACTTGCTGGTTCTTCACCAGACAGCACCACAGCTCCCTCCCTCCCAATTTTTGTTCTAATGTTACCATCTCAGAAGCGAGGTCTGTCCTGATCACTCTTTCCTTCTGTTACTTTTTTTTTTTTTTTTGCCTCCAGGGTTATTGCTGGGGCTTGAATCCACTGCTCCTGGAGGACATTTTTCCCACTGCTGTTACCCTTATTGTTATTCTTACTGTTGCCATTGCTGTTGTTGGATAGGACAAAGAGAAACGGAGAGAGGAAGACAGGAGAGAAAGACAGACACCTGCAGACCTGCTTCACTTCTTGTAAAGCAACTGCCCCCCCCCCACAGGTGGGGAGCCGGGGCTTGAACTGGGATCCTTACATTTTGCACCATGTGCACTGAACCTGCTGCACCACTGCCCAGCCCCGTTTTGTCACTTTTATCACTCCTTTTTTTCTTTCCATAATAATTACTACCTTATCTATTTTAACGAGAGCTATACAGAGAGAAAGATACAGACAGAAAGACCATAGTCCTGCTCAGCTCTGGGTTATGGGTAGTGCTGGGGATCGAGCCTGGGACCTCAGAGCCTCAGGCATGAAAGGCAGAACCATTATGCTGTCTGTCAGGCCTTATAGTGACCAGTTCATGTACTATACAACTTTTTTTGGTCTGCCACATTTACAGGAATGTTTACAATCTGACACCCCCTCTCCCAAGCCTCAACACCTTGTGATCAATAAACCAAATACTAGTTGAATGAATGAGTGGATACTAGTCTAAGATTTATTAGAGAAACAAGAAACACTCTAAGAGTTTTCTTAAATTAATCTCACTCTGTAAGCCAGAAAGAGAAGAATGAATATGGGATGATCCCTCTCAGACAGAAGGTGAGAAGTAGCAACACCAGGGAAAACACAAAGCAGAACTTGGACTTTGGTGTATTGCACCAAAGTAAAGGACTCAGGTGGCAGGGAGGAGTGTTCAGGTCCTGGACATAGCCATGGAGGACCTAGGTGGGGTAGTGTTACATGCGGAAAACTTAGAAATGTACACATGTACCAACTGTGGTATTTTGCTGTTGACTATAAACCATTAATACCCCCAATAAAGAAAAATATTAATCTCCAATACAAATATTAATGTAGACCATTGGGTAAAGTCTGGAAAATTTAATGATTAGCAATAGTCTACAAGGCCAAAAAATTCTAGAGTTTACCGTATGGGAAAACGAAATCATTTAGTTGGATAACTCATCTCAGAAAAAAAGAAAACAAGACCAGGCATTTGAGTAATACGCAATCTTTTATATTTATTTATTATTTTCCCCTTTTGTTACCCTGGTTGTTTTTTATTGTTGTTGCAGTTATCGTTGATATTGATGTTGTCGTTATTCGATAGGAGCAATGGAAGAGGGGAAGGCAGAGAGGGGGAGAGAAATAGAAAGTTGCTTGTGAAGTGACTCCTCTGGAAGTGGGAAGCCGGGGGCATGAACCAGGATCCTTATGCTGGTCGTTGCGCTTTGTGCCACGAACACTTAACCCACTGCGCTACTCCCGTAATAAGCGATTTTTAAAGTACACTGTATAGAACTTTTAAAAAAGGGCTGGGCGGACAGCATCATGGCTCTACAAAAAGCCTTTCATGCCTGAGGCATCAAAGGTCCCAGGTTCAATCCCCAGCACCACCATAAGCCAGAGCTGAGCATTGATCTAGTTGGTATATATATATATATATATAGATAGAACTTAAAAAAAAAAAAAAAGCCCTCCACAATGTAGCCCAAACTCGACCCACATTGAGATCCTCTTCATATTCTGTCCTCTTTCATGCCTGCATTTTTTTTAAAGGTATCTTTACATTTTAGGGGGCCGGGTGGTAGTGCACCGGGTTAAGCGCACATAGTACGTGATTTTATATACATGTAGCACTTTTCTATGCAGTAAAAAAAAGAGGCTATTCCAAGTGCACTGCTCACAAAGTAAAGCCAGGCCAGTGAGGAGCACGCCTTACCTTTCTCCACATGGGTTTTGATCCCAGCTCTTCTCTCCCGGGCCTTCTGGGCCATTTCTCGAAGTTTCTCTTCGTGTTTTTCCTTTTCCTTTTGAGCCATCTTTCTCTCCACCTGAGCGCGCATTTCCACAGCTTCACGAGCCTGTCGGAAGAGTCACATGTTCCATGAGACACCACCGGGGACACCAGTCCACTCCCTACCTAAAGCAGTTTGAAAGAACAGCTCGGAAAAGTTTGCATTTGTTTTTGTTGGTCTGTTAAAAGAGCTCCCAGCTGGGAACAAGGTGAAAAGGAGGCTTTCCACTCTAGGAGACGCGCTCCGGGCGGATCCTCACTGACCCAGTGTTTCGCTGATGCTCCGCAGAGGACAGGAAAGAGCATTTCCACAAAACAATCACTAGTCCATCTTTTCTGAAGCTTTATTCATTACATAGGAGGTAGAGACGGGGAGGAGGGCGACAAAGGGAGAAAGAGGGAAAAGGGGAAGGATGGGGGGTAGAGAGAGGTTAGAGAACCACTCAGGTGCATGGGAGCCACAGGCAAGCAGGTCTGATGCTCTAATATTCTCCCATCTGCCAATAAAGCCATTAAAAAAACACTGTATCTTTATTGGACAGAGACAGCCAGAAATCAAGAGGGAAGGGGAGGCAGAGAGAAGGAGAGACATGTGTAGCACTGCTTTACCATTTGCAAAGCTTTCCCCTGCAGGTGGGGACTAGGGGATCGAACCTGAGTCCTTGTGCCTGTTACATGTGCGCTCAGCCAGGTGTGCCACCACCCGGCCCCACAATAAGACAAGTCTCAACACGGTTAGCAGAGCTCTCAGAACCAAGCAAGTCAATCCAAGGTACAGTGTGTCCACAGGCCATAAATGCCTTGTGCTGAGCACACGCCAAGAGCAGTTTGGGCTGCACACTCGCACGGTGAAGGCCAGCTCCGCAGCACTCGCCCCCCCCCCCCCCCACGCTTCCCTGCCTCTCCCAGCTACCGATGAAGATGAGACGGAGCTTATGAAACCTAGGGCAGCACCCAGCACCCCCCCCCCCACTTCCCTGCCTCTCCCAGCTACCGATGAAGATGAGACGGAGCTTATGAAACCTAGGGCAGCACTCGACCCCCCCCCCCCCCACTTCCCTGCCTCTCCCAGCTACCGATGAAGATGAGACGGAGCTTATGAAACCTAGGGCAGCACTCGACCCCCCCCCCACTTCCCTGCCTCTCCCAGCTACCGATGAAGATGAGACGGAGCTTATGAAACCTAGGGCAGCACCCAGCACCCCCCCCCCCACTTCCCTGCCTCTCCCAGCTACCGATGAAGATGAGACGGAGCTTATGAAACCTAGGGCAGCACTCGACCCCCCCCCCACTTCCCTGCCTCTCCCAGCTACCGATGAAGATGAGACGGAGCTTATGAAACCTAGGGCAGCACTCGACCCCCCCCCCCCACGCTTCCCTGCCTCTCCCAGCTACCGATGAAGATGAGACGGAGCTTATGAAACCTAGGGCAGCACCCAGCACCTCCCCCCCCCCCACTTCCCTGCCTCTCCCAGCTACCGATGAAGATGAGACGGAGCTTATGAAACCTAGGGCAGCACTCGACCCCCCCCCCCACTTCCCTGCCTCTCCCAGCTACCGATGAAGATGAGACGGAGCTTATGAAACCTAGGGCAGCACTCGACCCCCCCCCCCACTTCCCTGCCTCTCCCAGCTACCGATGAAGATGAGACGGAGCTTATGAAACCTAGGGCAGCACCCAGCACCCCCCCCCCCACTTCCCTGCCTCTCCCAGCTACCGATGAAGATGAGACGGAGCTTATGAAACCTAGGGCAGCACTCGACCCCCCCCCCCACTTCCCTGCCTCTCCCAGCTACCGATGAAGATGAGACGGAGCTTATGAAACCTAGGGCAGCACTCGACCCCCCCCCCCCCACTTCCCTGCCTCTCCCAGCTACCGATGAAGATGAGACGGAGCTTATGAAACCTAGGGCAGCACCCAGCACCCCCCCCCCACTTCCCTGCCTCTCCCAGCTACCGATGAAGATGAGACGGAGCTTATGAAACCTAGGGCAGCACTCGACCCCCCCCCCCCCCACGCTTCCCTGCCTCTCCCAGCTACCGATGAAGATGAGACGGAGCTTATGAAACCTAGGGCAGCACCCAGCACCCCGCACGCAGTGGGACGAGCCCAGTGAGCCTGTATCTGCGAAGCGGGCAGGAAGCTGGCCACCCGAGGGGGTGAGTGTAGAAGGCTGGTGCGCCCAAGGGCCCTGGCACATGGACCCGCAGCTGCCAGCTCTGCCCGGTCCCTCAATTCCCGCAGCTTCAGCTGGACCCACTGCATCTAGGGAAGCCAGGAATCGGCGGGCAAGCCGTGTGGAGCACCTCGTGGCTCAGACCCACCTTCCGGTCGGCGATGTAGAGGGCTTCAGCCAGCTTCGCGAAGTTCTCGTTGATGTGGACGGTCTGCAGTCCCCTGCCATCAGCAGCCAGACGCTTGTCTAGTGGGATCGTGTAGCCCTGGCACGGAAGGCGACAGAAAAGAACCATCACAAGAGAGAGTCAGTCGGGCCTCAACGTCCACTGTGACAAGCACGCAGCTGAAGCTCTTTGCACCTTCACGATCATATAGTAGGTGTGGCGGCAGCAGTGGACAGACTGCCGGCAGCGTGTGGAGCACTGTTCGAGTCCTTTATATCAAGGATCTTACTAACTTGAAAGGTTGGTGATGGGCTGAGGCTGGAGAGACAGCACAATCATTATGCAGACAGACTCTCCTGCCTGAGGCTCTGAGGTCCCAGGTTCAAACTCCAGCTCCACCATTAGCCAGAGCTGAGCAGGGCTCTGGTCTTTCTCCCTGTATAGCTCATTAAAATAAGATATAAATAAATAAATCATCTAAAAATTAAACAAAAGGTTAATGTTTCTTTTAAAAATCTATTTACTTATTTATTACTGGATAGAGACAGAGAGAAATTGAGAGGTGAGGGGAGACAGAGAGGGAGAGAGACAGAGAGATACCTGCAGTCCTGCTTCACCACTTGTGAAGCTTCCCCCTGCAGGTGGGGACCAGGGGCTTGAACCTGGGTCACTGTGTACTATAGTATGTGTGCTTAACCAGGGGCGCCACCACCAGGCCCCGGGTTAGTAATGTTTCCATTTCAGACATGAAGGTGCTGAGGAAGAGAGCAGATAATGTTCCCAAGGCCATTCAGTTAACAAGTGGATGAGCTAGGACTCCAACAGGGGCAGAGTGGTTTCTTAGCTCAAGCTCAGAGGAAGTACTTTATGAGTAATTGCAGATCTGTCTAAAGGAAGTTGTTTATCAAGTAGGAAAATGGTTGTTTCTCAGGTGAATATAGAAGCCAGGTGGAGGCAGGACAAATGACACACTGGTGGCTTCACCCACTGTGCTTTAAAGACTCGGCAGAGTCTTGCAACTGTGAAATCTAATCTATGGAAAAGAAGAAAGTGTCAGGACTGGAGCTGGTGTACTGCACCAAGAGACTTGGGGGGAGTGTGGGTGGTCCTGGAACAGGACGGCAGAGGAGGACCTAGTGGGGGCTGAATTGTTATGTGGAGAACTGGCAAATGTTACGCATGTACAAACTACTGTATCTTACTGTTGACTATAAACCATTAATCCCTCAATAAAGAAATTCAAAAAAGAAAGAAAGAAAGAAAAAGAAAGAAACGAAGAAAGAGAAGAGAAGAAAGAGAAGGAAATGTGTCCGGCCAGGGAGACTCTGTGTGTGCGTGTGTGCTCTGGAATCCCGCACCCTGTTCCGCAACTCGATGCTTTCACATCCATGGGACTTGCAGGCGCAGCTAAGTGAAGTGTCTGCGGGTTTCCAACTAGACTCCCAGATGCTGCTGACCTCTAGTCCAGGCTCTTTGCGCCTAACACACTAAATCCTTACCATATCCTGGGTTGTTGGAAAAGGCATGGCATATTTTCCTGTGTCAACGCAAAAATCCATCATGAGTCTTCCAACAACCCAGGAATTACATATATATGTATCAGACCCCCGAAGGCCTTAGTTTCAGAATAGAAAACAAGCTCTAAGGGCTAATTTACTTTTAATTCTCGGGACTGGGGGAGGGCTCACTGGGTAAAGCACACACTTTCCCATGCGGATAACGGGTTCAAGCTCTGGCTGCCATGTGAGCAAGATGTCGTGGGGAAGCGCCACAAGTGACAGATCAGTGGTATGGCGCCTCTCCTCTCTCTTCCTCTTAAAAAATCTGCCCTTTATTCACCCATAAAAGACAGGAAAGTGAAACCTCTGATTTGGGGGACAGAGGAAAAATAGTGATTAGAAAAATCTATTCCAAATCATTTTACATATTTATTGTGGCTCCGGGAAACTCTGGTGACTAGTAGGGAAACATCAGAGCTAAATAGCTTATGATTGTTATGTTGTAGAACAAATGATTTTAAAATTAAAGCGTTGTATACAAATTCACTGTTCTGTCACACAATCATGTAAATTGGCATCTTTCAGCAGTAATGTTACACACAAATTTGAGTTTTGTAAAGAAAACTTTCTTTTGAGGAGCCAAGACGGCGACAGATTAGCAGAGAAGTCCCGTGCTTTCTCTCGCCACAACTACAGCCTACAAGAAAAGCCAGAAAAACCAACAGAGGCCAACGAGCCCACGTGCAGGTGGTGAGGCCAGAGAGATGACTGCAGCCCAGCCGTCGGCCGGGTGTCAGTGCCCACTGCCAGCCCACCGGTGTCCGCCCTGCCCATCCTGCCTACGCACTGCCACTGCTGCTGAGGACTCACTCCTGATTGGTGGCAACCGACCAAGAGACGGAAAAGCTAAAGCACGTGGCCAGGGCAGGCAGCGGGGACAGCTATGAAGACGCAGCAAGGCAACAGCTGGATGAAAATGCTAAACCCAGCAGAGCTCAGACGACCTTCCAGTGGAGGCCTCAAAGCAATGGCCCAGAGTGTGTCCACCGCAACGAGATCAGTGGAGAATGGCAACAAAGGCAGACGAACACAGAAACTGGTAGAAAAACTCCTAATAGTGGCTGAAGGAACAGCAAGTACAGTGACTGCAAGAAAAACACAGCGGAGGCTATACCTGCAGGAAGACAGATGCCAAAGGTGTGAGCAGAGAAGAATGACAAGGCAAGGAGTTCACCTCACCCCTCACCCCCAGAGGGGAAGCCATCAAGAATGTGCTAAAACAAAGGAGGTTAATTCCAGAGACTCACAGGACAGAACCCGGAGGAATAATCCAGAGGTGCAAGACAGAAAAGGACAGAATTCATATCTAAAGGAATCTTAGTTCCCAAATTAAAGGAGACAGATTTCCAAATCTAGAAGGCTCAAAAATTACCCAAGAAAAATTATTCAAAACCCAAGATGACACAGATACGTAACAATTATGCTGGCCAGGAGCAGAGGAAGGATACAGAGTCACTTAGCAGGAGAGACACGGGGGGACATCAGCTGATTTCTCAGCAGAAATGGGAGGGGCCATAAAAGGCTGGCAAGAGCTCTTTAAAGTTCTGATGGGCAGAGGCTTCCACCAAGAATACTTTATCCTGCTAGGCAAGCAATTGGGTTTGAAGGAGCTCTGGAGAAGTTTGAATCATGCAACAACGCAGAGAATTCACCCTCACTATGCCAGAGCTGGAAGAAATACTAATGGGAACCATACACAGAGGACTGGGAGGGGAAGATCAAGGGTAGGGGAAGTGGCCCACTGGACCCTGGTGGAGGAAGAACAGTGTCTGGGGTGAAGAAATACATCTTGGAGTCAATTCTGAGTGAATGGATATTGTTCTAGAATTCTCTCTCTCTCTTTTTTTTTTTTTGGAGAAAGAAATTGAAAAGGGAGGGGGAGACAGAGAAGGGGAGAGAAAGGCAGACACCTGCAGACCTGCTTCACTGCTTGTGAAGCAATCCCCTGCAAAGTGGAGAGCCGGGGCTTGAACTGGGATCCTTGAGCGGTTCCTTGCACTTTGTACTATGTGCACTTAGCCCGGTGAGCCACTGGCTGGCCCCGTCTCAGTATCCGGTTAAATGTTCTGGATGCAAGACAAAAATAAGGAAGGGCCACCAATGTGACCACCAGAAAAAGAAGACTTGTTGAATGTAAAACACTAATTCCCCACTAAAGAAATAAATTAAAAGAAAAAACTATCACTGATGCTACTTCAGTTCACTGATTCCTTCTCTAAATGCTACTGACAACTGCAACTGTCAAAAAAAAAAAAACTACATAAACTACATACTGGCATGTTAATGTTTCCTTTACATTACAGGGGAAAAAAAAAAAAGGAAAGAGCAGAGGACAGAGAACCTACTGGGGGTTGTATTGTTGTGTGGAAAAACGAGAAATGTTATACATGTACAAACTATTGTTATGCATGTACAAACTATTGTTATGCATGTACAAACTATTGTTATACATGTACAAACTATTGTTATGCATGTACAAACTATTTACTGTCAACTGTGAACACTAACCCCCCAATAAAGAAAAAAAAAAAAGAGCAGTGATCACACATGTGTTCCTTTATGTTTGTCGCTCAGCCAGATTTGAGCTACCCAGCGGAAGCTGCTTCCTGCTCCAATCCCAGGGGCTGATTTCATGGCAACTCCATTACCTTTGCATTTTTCCAGTTTGAAATACAGGGAGGAATCTTCCACTCCTGTTGTTCTTTCACGGTCATCTGAGTTGGAGAGAGTAGAGAGACATCAACAAGCTGGCTGAAGACCCAGGTGCTGTCTTTCTTTTCAAAGGCAGCTCAACACACTTTGACACGTGGCTGGGTTTAGTCAAAGGCCCAAACCCCAGCTGTGGGCACTGGGCTTTGTCAGAGCAGGACAGAGTGGTGACTAGTCAGCTCACGAACCCAAGTGTTGAAGTCCTGCAACTATGCCATCCTTTATATCGGACACAGGTCCTGCTCATTCCACTCAAAGCAGGAGTCGTGTTAATAATCAGGAAGCCGACGGCTACACTTTACAGAAGCACTTGTCCCATGACCACTCTGCCACTACAAGTTAGCTGGGAGTGGGTCCCTCTGAATTTTGAAAAACAAATTAAAAAAAAAAAAAAAACTCAGTAAGCGTAGTGATATGGACTTAGGGTATCTGTGAAATCAATGATCCTGAGTACATAAAGACTGCAAGCATTACCTTCCGACTTGGAGAATGCATGACCGGTGCAGGAGGAGAAGGAGGTCCCCGAGGAATTTTCTTATTGATCCTGACAGGTAAAGCAAAGCACAGACAGAGCATTATGTTTTCCCTTTAAAAACCAACAGCCAGGGTCCCCGCCTGGTCTGGTCCGCGCAGTCCCACCAACATACACAGAGCAGAGTGTGCGCAGGACACCGAGTGGAGAACGAGCATTCCTTGTCAAAACACCCACCTCTCAGCTTCAACAATCACTAAAACAGCCAACCTTGTGCCCACTGCCCCGTCACCGCCACAATGTCATCAAGTCACAGTATAATGTGCCTCTTCCTTTCTCAGAAACAGCCTGTGGCCAGGGGACGGCGCGGGATTTCCTGCACCTGCACCTGGAGCTTCTGCCCAGACCTCCAGAAGTTGCAGGCTCAGTTCCTGGCACCGCTGTGAGCCAGGCTGGAGCAGCGCTCTCTGCTCTCTGCCGTTAAAATAATAAAACCCCAGCTCTGTGGAGGTGCACTGACATGAAACGTTAAGATTTTTATGGAAGGGAGAGAAAGAGAATAGGTACCAGACATGCAATTAATATATATATCTATTTCTCTTTTGCTTCCAGGGTTATTGCTGGGGCTTGGTACTGATATGCTGAATCCACTTCTCCTGGAGGTCCCCCCCCCCCAAGCCTATTTTATTCTGTAAGACAGAAAGAAATAGTGAGAGGACGGGGAGAGAGAGGGAGAGAGAAAGACACCCACAGATCTGCTCCACTGCTTGTGAAGCGTCACTGCAGCAGGGGGGAGCCAGATCCTTGCACACAGTCCTCTGTGCTCTTAATCGGGGTATCACTGTCCGGCTCCAATTCAACATACATATATGTTCATACACTTTCAGTTTTGACAAAAGCACACAGCCGTGAAAGCGCCCCTGCCATCATTACAGTCACCCCCCATTTTCTGCACCTTCGTCCCTGCCCTTCTGATCGCTCCTCTCCCCCTCCCTCGCCAAGCCGGAGGCAACCAGTGATTGATTCCCTTTCTGTCACTACAGAGCAATTTCTAGCTCCTATGAACGAATCACAGGGTATACTTGCCTGGCTTCTTTCTCCTCTCTTATTTGACTTTGCTACCAGGGCCCTGCTGGGGCTCTGTGGCCGACTCCCCCCCCCCCCAGTCCACCCCAAGATAACGGAGGCCATACCACGGCACTGTTCCACCACACACAGCACTTCGCCCGGGGCTGCCAGGGTCCTCAGGCATGGTGGAAGCGTGCACTCTACCGGGTGAGCTATCTCCTGGGCCCTGTCTGCTCCCACTCACTCGCCCTCACCGTTGTGACTTTCACCCTTGTTACTGTACTGACCGTTTGTTCCTTTTTGTTGCCGATGAACGCAGACCTAGGACTGTACTCCATGTATATCCCCAAATCATCACGTACCTGCTGGCTGACAACTGAGACATTTTTCTTCGCTGAGCTAATTTTTTCTTTTTATATATTAAAAAGGAAAGTTAATTATGCTGTGAGAGAGAGAGGGCAGCAGATACTCTGCTCTGGCATGTGCAGAGCCAGCCTGGAAGCCTGCTTCTCAGCTTGGATGTCCTGCATCCTACCCACCGAGTCATCTCCCGTGACCACCAAGAGCATGTTTACAGGTGTTCCGGCTGGGGAGGACACAGCTCGGTGCCCCAGAGGGCATCCTCTCGTGGACGAGGCTGTGGGCCGGGTCCTTGGTGTGCGTGTGGACACGCACACATGAGTAGCTCATGGCCCAGAGCCGTCGACTTACTTGAACCTGGGAGGCTCCATCGGGTCCTTCTGCATCTCCACCATCCGAATAACCCTCTGTTTGGCACCTGAGTTGAAAGCCACGCCTTGCTGAGACGGTGTGTACCTACAGGATGGAGACGTGGCCAAGAGTATCACCAGTGTGTATGCTTTCAGTGGTCACTCTCCCACCATCAGCCCAAATGGGGCTCTTTTGTCACTTCCTCTCAAAACGTTAGGGAAAAAACACAAAGTGTTTAGGTAAAAAGGATGAGACCAGCAGTTGCGAGTTGCACGCAAAATGTAAACTGGAATCTGTTGCTTTGCAAGTCACCCAGCCCTGTCCATTTCCCACCCCAGGTGGATTTCAAAGTGAAGAGGCCTGGCAAACAGCACCTGCTCTGAAGGTCAGCACTCGAGGAAACACACGCCCAGAATGTTCCCTATAAGCAGCATGGCAGTCTGGATCTGTCACGGGTTGTCAGCTGAGAAGCAGTGGTATCAACCTGACTAGCCCTGCATTTTTCCTTAATATTTAAAAGTGCTACATAGTAGTAAGTCTGGCTTATTACTATGATATAAACAACACTAGTGGATTGTACATTAAACACTATGTATGTATATAACATACAACTGTCTTGTACATCATTATTCCAAAATAAAACGTCAAATGATGTGACAGTATATATTAAAACATACGATTTACAGTATAGGACATAATAGCTATACACTATAGTGCTAATTATATGCAAATGGAAACCAGCAACACTTGTGGTTTGGATCGTCTACCGTAATCTTACATTCTTTTTTTTTTTTTTTTTTAAGATTTTATTTATTAATGAGAAACATAGGAGGAGAGAGAAAGAGCCAGACATCACTCTGGTCCATGTACTGTCTGGGATTTAACTCTGGATCTCATGCTTGAGAGTCCAATGCCTTATCCACTGCACCACCTCTCGGACCACCAGACTGTTACATTCTTAAGATGAAAAATGAGTCTGAAAATAACACGAATAGCTAACGTCTACTTTAAAATAACACAGCACCAGGGTCTCGTGCATGTGCAATGCCACTGTTAGCTGCCTTCCCTAGGTCAACTTTCTGACTCTCCTGTCGAGAGAGGGGGAGAGCAGGAGGGAGAGGGGAAGAAAGAGAGACAGACACAGGCACACACATTCTCTCTCCCAGCACTGCACAAAGCTTACAGGAGAAGGACCTCACATAGACTAGTGTGTGCCCTCCTACTGGCCGAGCTCATGGTCCAGTTATTTCCTAACAGCTAGCATGTTCACAGCAGACACTACAGGTCCTTATTCAGAAAGTTCACTGTGACTGAGGAGGACTGTGAAGCCTGCTGGGACACCCTTAATACTGCCCGACAGGGATGAAGCCTCCGGCGTGGCTCCTACCGGATGTACTGTGCAGGGGCCAGCTTGTCGGCAGCTCGCACTGGCATGGCCGCAGCCACCTTCTGCGATACAGACTTTTCCAAGGCTACCCGCGTCTTTTCTGTTATCTGAAATGAGAGATGCCACACTGATTGGTCTGGATGCCACCTGAGAGGCGGGGCAGCAGGGGCAGAAAGTGGGCAGCGGCAGTAAGTAGCACATCTCATTACTTCTTTAATGGCTTCCTCGTCTGGCCGCTGCAGGTCGGGGTCGTCCGCGTTCATGACTTCCTTGGGGACCAGGTCAGCGTACTTGCTGTAAATGACCTACAATGTTCAAACACAAGGCGGCTTAGGAGCGCAGACACTGAAAAGCGGGCTCGTCGTTAAGTCATTTTCAGAGTCAATATGTCCTCTCGGCACACTTGCAAATTGAGGACACAGATTTTGTCTTTTAGATTTGAAAGCCAAGGAAGCTTAAGATACGCACACAAATTGCTGCCCTGGCTATACAATGGAATACTTTCCCTCTGACCTCACGCATTTAAATTATTTGAGATTGTCTAATCATGTCTAATCCCAGATAAATTGGCCAACAGAATCTTATGCATCAGTGATTCCTCTATTTGAGGTTCACTAAGATTGGAAATTAATGATGATAGAAATTGCCGAGAGCGCCATTTGCTTAGACTACAAGCTCATCAGAATTGAAGTCAGGTTACCAAATCCTTTCCAGATTCACTGGGTCTGGAAAATTCCAGTCTTTGCTCTGCTTACAATGTTTGCCTTTCTCGGCATCAACTGTATTCACAGACTAAGAAAATGGCGATAAGGAGAAATACTTGGAACACTTTCTTTCATGAAAGTGCCTGGCTTTAAAATAAAGTACCTTTTGTGAAAAAAAGAAGCTTTACACAGACAACTCATCTTCCATGCAATACCCAAGGTTGACCATGTTTAGCGTGTTTTCATTTGTCTGACACTGCATGGTGGGCCGCAGACACAGAAAATACAGTCTACCTTCTAGTTGGTCTGTGCCTCTCAACCTGTCGTAAAAACTGGCACGACAGATTTCGCTTAAAGCCCGGGGTACTGGAAACTGAACAAATGAGCAGCATCCTAGACTTCGCTGCTTTAGTCAGGACTGAGACCAAGTATGAAAGTCAAGGTGATTTTCCACGAAACATGGACTGCTGACTCGTGAACTGCCAGTGTGGCCGCTCTGTCCGGGAGTTCATCTGGGAAGGACCCAGTGCGGCAGGTCTCCGGCCAGCGACTGATCAGAAAGTCTCCCTTCCTTTCACTGTGGGATAATCAACAGAAGAATTCTTTTCTTTTTGTTTTAATATTTTATTTACTTTGCATGGATACAGAGAGAAACTGAGAGGGGCAGGCAGAGAGAGGAGAGACACCCGCAGCCCTGCTTCACCACTTGTGAAGCTCTCCCCCTGCAGGTGGGACCCGGGGGCTCGAACCCAGGTCCTTGTGACTCTAGTGTGTGCACTCTACTGGGTGCACCACTACCCACGCTTCTCACCACCAGAGTCCTACAGGATAGGCCGATACCCCAGAAGAGAACTGCCAAGCCTCTGAAGAGTTCGCCGCTTTACCCAGCAATCAGCAAGGAGCTCTGCGCAGACGGCTCCCAGGTCGTCAGTGATGCTCACATCAAGTGTCAGCACCCGCTTACCGCCCAGGAGCCATTGCTGCTCCAAAGTTAATGACCCTTTAGTGAGTGAAGGGAGGAACCGAGCACCTCAGAGCTGAGTGAAGGCCACGTGAGCAGCAAGATCCCCCGTGGGAACTCGCTGGGAAACTCCAGCGTTAGCTCGCGCGTGACCCAAGTGTGCTGGGAAGACTCGGCATCCCAGGAGGCTGAGGGGCTGGAAAGTGCTGGAAGCTCTAACACTCTGGGGTGTAAGCAGCACAGTGGGCTCTGGGAGCAGGATGCCACACTAACTCAGCTGTGAAGGATTTATTTATTCTTTATTACTAAAAACCGGCAAAGGCTGAGCTGCTGAAAAGGCCGAGTCTGTCAACACAGTCCCCACCTCAGATACAAAGCAAATGTTCTCTTCAGGCTGAGCTAATGTGTGAAAGCATATGCGTGAGGGAACAGCTTATCATTTATCTTGGGGTCAATTTAAAGCTGGAGGTTTTTATTTCCAGGGGTTGGAGGCATTCTTCAAGTGTATGTAACACTTCATATGTAATTATTTTAGAAAGAAACATCAAATGCTTTCTTTTCTTTTTCTTTCAAAGAAAAGGTGGAGGACAGGGAACGAGAGAGGGACAGGAAGAGAGAGACACCTGTAGCACTGCTCTACCACTTGTGAAGTTTCTCCCTGCAGGTGGGACTGTGGGTTGTTGCTTTTTTTTGCCTCCAGGGTTATCACTGGGGCCAGGTGCCTGCACCATGAATCCATTATTCCTGGTGGCCATCTTTTCCTTTTGTTGTTGTTGTTGGATAGGACAGAGAGAAATTGAGAAAGGAGGGAAGACAGAGGGGGAGACAAAGACAGACACTTGTAGACCTGCTTCACCGCCTGCTAAGTAACTTCCCTGCAGGTAGGGAACCGGGGGCTAGAACCAGGATCCTTGTGCCAGCCAGTCCTTGCGCTTCATACTATGTGCGTTTAGCCTGGTGTGCTACTGCCCGGCCCCCAGGGTTGTGGGTTTGAACCCAGGCCTTTTCGCCTGGTTATATGTGCACTTGACTAGGTGAGCCACTACCTGGCCCAAATGACAGGGTTGTTTTCTTTTTTCTTTTTTAAGTGTTCACTCTGTAGGCTTGTACTAGGCGAGGTGTGAAGTCACAGGCTCAAGTGACTGGTGGGGTTGAGCTGTGGTACTGATCTTTTTCTCTGCCTCTCTCTGAAATGATACAAAAATAATGAGAGAAAAACCCCAACATCAGTGGAAGTAAGCCTGTATAATACTCAGTGCCACCCAAAAAAAGTTTTCAAGTCACAGTTGAAAACATACACAACACATACATACGCTTGGCTCTAGAATTCTTTTTTCCTTTCTTTCTGTCCACAGGTACTAGCAGTATTTTCCTTGACATGTAGAGACCAAGGCTTAAGGTCTAGAATATTATCTCCTGGAATATGGCTTCGGTCCTCACCTCTTCAACTAGCATATATTTCATTTCGGAAGATCAGAAATCTTTGCACGAGGGAGCAAACTCAACAGTCCCACAGACATCTCCATCCTATGCTGTGGTCCCACACTGTAGTTTCCTGAATGATCAACTTTTTTAGTTCTCATTTTGTATGTTTAACCCCCAATTCTGACTCTGCAATCACTTTACTGGGGTTAATGGTTTACAATTTCTTATTTTCCCCTGGTCAGTGTCTGTGAAACAGTCTCACCCCCAACACAGACCAATTCTTGCTTCTAAAACAGGAAAAGCGATCTTTTTAAAACAGAGCTCTGCTGTCGTCTCCAGCTCCCTTCAGGGACCTTTGCAGACATGAGGTGTTCCTGGTTCGGACAGAGGCAAGCAGAGTCTGCTTGGAGGCAGTAAGCAGGAAGTTCTGTCCAACCCCACACAATGCTCAGAGGGTCCCCAACAATCAGTAAGGGCCCCTGTCCAAGCACCAGCGCAGTGGGTACAAAGCTAATACGGACACTAAATGCGCTGAGAAAACACATCTACCGATACGGACACTAAATGCGCTGAGAAAACACATCTGCCGAAAACACCATGAGAACTGTAGCAACCACTCACTTCACTGTCACTGCTCCTTCCCAACCTTATCCTTCTGCCATCACTGTCCTTCAAACTCAGTCCCAAGGCGTCTGATTCCTGATGCCTGCGCTTATATGTCTTAGCTGGTCACTTTAAATGCTGTTCTCCCCAAACTTGAGCTTTCAACTGTTTACCTGACACCAGTCTTGAATTCTTCTAATATTTACTTATTTTGGCTAGAGACAGAGAGAAATTGAGAGGGGAAGGGAAAGAAAGAGGGGGGCAGAGAGGGAAATGCCACTTGTGAAGCTTTCCCCTCTGCAAGCAGAGACGGAGGACGTGGCCCCAGGGCTCTGCGCACTGTAATGCGTGTGCTCTGCCAGGTGAACCGCCGCCCGCACTGTCCACTGCTACAGTCGTGTCTTCAGCCAGTCAAGAGGGTACCTGTCTTTTTAAAAAAAAAAAAATTGTCGTCTTTGTTTATTTATTGGATAGAGACAGCCAGAAATTGAGAGGAAGGGGGAGACAGAGGCACAGAGACAGAGAGACACTGGCAACACTGCTTCCCCACTCGCAAAGCTCTCCCCCCGCAGGCGGAAAAGGACCGGTCCCCAGAACCCGGGTCCTCACACACGTGCGCTCAACCAGGTGCGCCGCCGCTGGGCCCCAGAACCCGGGTCCTCACACGTGTGCGCTCAACCAGGTGCGCCGCCGCCGGGCCCCAGAACCCGGGTCCTCACACACGTGCGCTCAACCAGGTGCGCCGCCGCCGGGCCCCAGGGTACCTTGTCTTTTGACTGTCCTTGGCGAGCAATGGCATCGTATTTGATTTTCCCTTCAGCATCCACCTGGATGGCCAGCGCGTTTGACATTTTTTTCTTTCGCCCCATATCCAGTGGATACTGGGCCACATGGATCTCTGGGAAAGCGCCGCCATCTCCAAAGTCCTAAAGAAACAAAGGAAGGCTGATCAGCAGCGATCTGAAACTCGAGGCAAGTCACTCTTTTCATTTGCTCATTTTCTATCGCCACCAGGATGACTGCTGGGGCTTGGTGCCTATACTGTGAACGCACCACTCCTGGCAAACCCTCCCCCCCTTTAAATAGAGACAGAAAAAAAAAGGGAGGGGGAATGAGAAATAGAGGAGAGAGACAGAGACACCTGTATCCCTGCTTCGCCACTCATGAAGCTTCCCCCTGCCAGTGGGGGCTCAGACCCTGGTGCATTTATCAGCTGTACCACTACCCAGCCCTGTAGTCTGTTTGCTTGTTTGACTTTCTTTCATTCAGAGATGGGACCACCC
Organism: Erinaceus europaeus; assembly: GCF_950295315.1. Classification (NCBI taxonomy): domain Eukaryota; kingdom Metazoa; phylum Chordata; class Mammalia; order Eulipotyphla; family Erinaceidae; genus Erinaceus; species Erinaceus europaeus. Next base: position 16,365,737 of record NC_080183.1, read on the forward strand.
TGCCCACTCAATACTGCCGAGGGGCCTCCCAGTATAGTTCTTGCTCTCTCTGAGAAAAGGGGGAAGGGAAGAGAAAGGAGAGAGGAGAGAGAAGAGACACTGCAGCCCCAACAGTCATAGGGCTCAGCTAGTGTTCCTATGTGGTGCCCGGACTTAAAGGCAAGGCCTTGAGCACTGCACGTCACGCTCCCTGCAGGTCACAGAGCTCTAATTACACTAGACGCCCACTGGAGTGCAGGCTCCTTCTGGCAGTCGAGTTGAGGTATCTGTGAAGTTCTGTAAGCTAAAGACTAAATGATAAGCACCAGGGAGTGGTGTGAGGAGAGCCTTTTATGGGTTTTGCTCCCAGAAAGAGATTGGTCAGCTCTAGGAAACAGAGTCAATTGGGGCTGGGGGTCACTGACAGCAGAAGAGCAGCCACGTGGGTGGTCCTGGTGCACTGCTAGGAAGTAGCTAAGACAGTCAGTAACAAGTGTAGGCTGAGGAAGATTTTTTACTTCTCTCCCTGAGAAAGCAGGTCAAACAATAAGGACAGTTTTTTTTTTTCCTTGAAACCAGAATAAAACAATATTCAGTGTTCTATGAGAATGATAAATAGAATACAGTGAAGTGAGTTCATCAAACTTTTTTCCATCTTTTATTTTAATCGGGAGGGGTTAAAGGTTTACAGTACAGTTGCTGACACATCCCTGTTTCTATTATTACTATTTTTTTTTTTTTAATAGAGCACTGCTCAGCTCTGACTTATTGTGGTGTGTGGGATTGAACCTGGGACTTTGGAGCCTCATGCACAAGAGTCTCTTTGCAGAACCATGATGCTGTCTATCCTGCCCCACATCCATATTTCTAATGGTGATTATCTGCAACTACTAAAACACTAAAACTCTTAACAAGTACAGTAGAGCCTGTCAACCATTACCATGCTCATGCATATTAATATGAAATTACCAAGAAGGCACAGTTTCAAATAAACATGGAAATATTAAATATAACTTTAAGAGGGTTGTTAAATTAGTTAAGATTTGATTAGTACCTTCTTTACAAGGCATAATCCAAGCTTATACTGTTTCATGTAATTCTTGCATCACCACACATTTTCATATAGAAAAAAGGTCAAGTTTAGAAAAAACGAATTGACTTTTCCAAGGTCTTACACGGGAGCACACCAAGGATTTGAACCCAGATATTTTATTTTTTTTAACAATTCTATTTTTTCTTTAAACTTTATTTTTTACTTGATAGAGACAGAGAGATACCTGCAGCCCTGCTTCACCACTCTTGTTTCCTAGAGCTGACCAATCTCTTTCTGGGAGCAAAACCATAAAAGGCTCTCCTCACACCACTCCCTGGTACTCATCATTTAGTCTTTAGCTTACAGAGCTTCACAGATACTTCACCACTTGAAAAAATCATGTTGAGTGAAATAAGTCAGAAACAGAAGGATGGATTCGGGATGATCTCACTCTCAGGCCGAAGTTGAAAAACAAGATTAGAAAAGAAAACACAAGTCGAACCTGAAATGGAATTGGAGTATTACACCAAAGTAAAAGACTCTGGGGTGGGTGGGTGGGTGGGGAGAATACAGGTCCATGAAAAATGATGAATGAAATAGTGGGGGTTGTATTGTTAAATGGGAATCTGGGGAATGTTATGCATGTAAAAAAAAAAAAAAAGAAGAAGAAGTAGAAACGCAAAGCAGAAATTGACTGAGTTTGGAGTATGGCACCAAAGTAAGAAAGCAGAAGTATACTAGAGTTTGCAGTGAGTACCTCCCTAACACTTCCTCTCCACTTTTTCAAGCTTTGGGTCCATGATTGCTCAACAATTTGTTTGGCTTTGTAAGTTAACTCTCTTTTCAGTCACCAGGTTCCAGGTGTCATCAGGATACTGGCCAGACTTCCCTGGATTGAAGACCCCACCAATGTGTCCTGGAGCTCAGCTTCCCCAGAGACCCACCCTACTAGGGAAAGAGAGAGGCAGACTGGGAGTATGGACCGACCAGTCAATGCCCATGTTCAGCGGGGAAGCAATTACAGAAGCCAGACCTTCTACCTTCTGCAACCCACAATGACCCTGGGTCCATGCTCCCAGAGGGATAGAGAATGGGAAAGCTACTGGGGAGGGGGTGGTATATGGAGATTGGGCGGGGGGAATTGTGTGGAGTTGTACCCCTCATACCCTATGGTTTTGTTAATTAATCCTTTCTTTAAAAAAATAAAATAAATAAATAAATAATAAATTAAAAAAAAAAAAAAACGAATTGACTTTTCCAAGGTCTTACACGGGAGCACACCAAGGATTTGAACCCAGATATTTTATTTTTTTTAACAATTCTATTTTTCTTTAAACTTTATTTTTTACTTGATAGAGACAGAGAGATACCTGCAGCCCTGCTTCACCACTCAGGAAGGTTTCCCCTGCAGGTGGGGGCCAGGGGCTTGAAGCTGGGTCCCTGTGCACTGTAATGCATGTGCTTCACCAGGTGCGCCATCACCCGGCACCCCCAGATATTTTCTCTACTGAGTCTAAGTTGTTTTAGTGCAAACAAGCAAATCAGAACTGCTCAGAAATGACTGGGGAAATAGATCTTTAAGTCAATCACTGAGGAGTTTGGTAACAAAAGTAATTTATGAAAACAGTCCCTCCTATATGGCCTCCTTCTTCGAGAAACACCCCACGGTGTCCTGGATGTGTGGCTGCCTAGGCACAGTGCACTTGCCAAAGGTCTTAAAAAGAGTTTCAAAGGATAAAGTTTAGGGAGACAATGTTTTACAATCCAGGCAGGTATCAGGGTGTCAGAAAAGTCATGACATATATATATCAATATATATAACAATATATATATTGTTTTCTGTGTTTTCCTAAGCAAAATGCATCGAGCCTTTCCCAATCATCCAACGGTTAGAGCGATTCCAGGAACGGGCATCCTGCACCGAGACATCAGCACAGCACGCGCTCTGATCTGCTCGCTTACTTCTCTAATAAGCACTTCTGCACTGTGCGTGTGGTGTTACGTGGTCATTAAGTCTGTCAGAAAAATCACAGCTTTCACTTTGGAAATGAGAACAAAATGCCTTCTTCTGTGGAACATTCACTCCCTCAAGAAGCATTCAAGCTGCTTCTAGATTAGATGGCTATTTTGACTTCATTTTCCAATTGCCTGTTCTCCACCAGGATGTGTGAAACCTCTGATAGCCAAGACTGACTTTAAAAAGCTGACACTATTTGAGTATTCAAATGCTGAAAGAGAAGCAAAGATGAGACTTCTGTTGGATTTAAGAGAAGGTGTGCTCCACCCACTCTGTAATTTGACAGGTAATAAGATAACTGAAGGAAGAACAGAAATGCAGCAGCGGCAGCAGCAGTGACTTAAGCGCTCATCTCCTAAGCGCTGGAAGGAGTTCTGGGCTGGGGGAGCTGCAGTGGACATAAGCGCTCATCTCCTAAGCGCTGGAACGAGTTCTGGGCTGGGGAGCGGCAGTGGACATAAGCACTCATCTCCTAAGCGCTGGAACGAGTTCTGGGCTGGGGAGCGGCAGTGGACATAAGCACTCATCTCCTAAGCGCTGGAACGAGTTCTGGGCTGGGGGAGCTGCAGTGGACATAAGCACTCATCTCCTAAGCGCTGGAACGAGTTCTGGGCTGGGGAGCGGCAGTGGACATAAGCACTCATCTCCTAAGCGCTGGAACGAGTTCTGAGCTGGGGGAGCGGCAGTGGACATAAGCACTCATCTCCTAAGCGCTGGAACGAGTTCTGGGCTGGGGGAGCTGCAGTGGACATAAGCGCTCATCTCCTAAGCGCTGGAACGATTTCTGGGCTGGGGGAGCTGCAGTGGACATAAGCACTCATCTCCTAAGTGCTGGAACGAGTCTGGGCTGGGGAGCGACAGTGGACATAAGCACTCATCTCCTAAGCACTGGACCGAGTTCTGGGCTGGGGGAGCTGCAGTGGACATAAGCACTCATCTCCTAAGCGCTGGAACGAGTTCTGGGCTGGGGAGCGGCAGTGGACATAAGCACTCATCTCCTAAGCACTAGAACGAGTTCTGGGCTGGGGGAGCTGCAGTGGACATAAGCACTCATCTCCTAAGCGCTGGAACGAGTTCTGGGCTGGGGGAGTGGCAGTGGACATAAGCACTCATCTCCTAAGCGCTAGAACGAGTTCTGGGCTGGGGGAGCTGCAGTGGACATAAGCACTCACCTCCTAAGCGCTGGAACGAGTTCTGGGCTGGGGGAGCGGCAGTGGACATAAGCACTCATCTCCTAAGCGCTGGAACGAGTTCTGGGCTGGGGAGCGGCAGTGGACATTAGCACTCATCTCCTAAGCGCTAGAACGAGTTCTGGGCTGGGGAGCGGCAGTGGACATAAGCACTCATCTCCTAAGCGCTGGAACGAGTTCTGGGCTGGGGGAGCGGCAGTAGACATAAGCACTCATCTCCTAAGCGCTGGAACGAGTTCTGGGCTGGGGGAGCGGCAGTGGACATAAGCACTCATCTCCTAAGCACTGGAACAAGTTCTGGGCTGGGGAGCGGCAGTGGACATAAGCGCTCATCTCCTAAGCGCTGGAACGAGTCTGGGCTGGGGAGCGACAGTGGACATAAGCACTCATCTCCTAAGCACTGGACCGAGTTCTGGGCTGGGGGAGCTGCAGTGAACATAAGCACTCATCTCCTAAGCGCTGGAACGAGTTCTGGGCTGGGGAGCGGCAGTGGACATTAGCACTCATCTCCTAAGCGCTGGAACGAGTTCTGGGCTGGGGAGCGGCAGTGGACATAAGCACTCATCTCCTAAGCGCTGGAACGAGTTCTGGGCTGGGGGAGCTGCAGTGGACATAAGCACTCATCTCCTAAGCGCTGGAACGAGTTCTGGGCTGGGGAGCGGCAGTGGACATAAGCACTCATCTCCTAAGCGCTGGAACGAGTTCTGAGCTGGGGGAGCTGCAGTGGACATAAGCACTCATCTCCTAAGCGCTGGAACGAGTTCTGGGCTGGGGGAGCTGCAGTGGACATAAGCGCTCATCTCCTAAGCGCTGGAACGATTTCTGGGCTGGGGGAGCTGCAGTGGACATAAGCACTCATCTCCTAAGTGCTGGAACGAGTCTGGGCTGGGGAGCGACAGTGGACATAAGCACTCATCTCCTAAGCACTGGACCGAGTTCTGGGCTGGGGGAGCTGCAGTGGACATAAGCACTCATCTCCTAAGCGCTGGAACGAGTTCTGGGCTGGGGAGCGGCAGTGGACATAAGCACTCATCTCCTAAGCGCTAGAACGAGTTCTGGGCTGGGGGAGCTGCAGTGGACATAAGCGCTCATCTCCAAAGCGCTGGAACGAGTTCTGGGCTGGGGGAGCGGCAGTGGACATAAGCACTCATCTCCTAAGCGCTGGAACGAGTTCTGGGCTGGGGAGCTGCAGTGGACATAAGCACTCATCTCCTAAGCGCTAGAACGAGTTCTGGGCTGGGGGAGCGGCAGTGGACATAAGCACTCATCTCCTAAGCGCTGGAACGAGTTCTGGGCTGGGGAGCTGCAGTGGACATAAGCGCTCATCTCCTAAGCGCTGGAACAAGTTCTGGGCTGGGGGAGCTGCAGTGGACATAAGCACTCATCTCCTAAGCGCTGGAACAAGTTCTGGGCTGGGGAGCGGCAGTGGACATAAGCGCTCATCTCCTAAGCGCTGGAACGAGTTCTGGGCTGGGGAGCGGCAGTGGACATAAGCACTCGTCTCCTAAGCGCTGCAACGAGTTCTGGGCTGGGGAGCGGCAGTGGAGAAGCCGCCTTGCACACTGAGGCCAAGTTCAGTCCCAACGCCACAGGAAAGCGGGAAAGATAAGACAAGCACAGTATCATAAATGCTGCATCAGAAAACAAGCAATCAAACAAAAAGCAGAGACCTAGCAGGCCGGGGGAAGGAACATTAAAGACCCGAAGGCAGTGGACAGGCGGGCGGAGGGTGGACAGTGCTGACACCTGAGCTGGGGAAGACGTCATGTAGCAACACAGCCTTGTAAATCACCCCCCACACTGATTTAATTAAAAAAACCAAAGCAAGAAGAGCTACTTCAGCCGGCAGGCGGGGAAGGCTAAGAACAGGGCTGTGTGCTTGTGAGGTGCTCGGCGGCAAGCTTCTCCATAGGGAGCCCTGAATTCTCTCCACTTGCGACCTGAAAGCAGAGGGTAAATTTCAAAACAACTAAAGGCAAAAGGAAGATGCATGCTTACCTCCAGTAAGCGTGGGATCCAGCCCTTTCGGTGCCCGTAGGGGGGAGGCTCTCTCCGGGAGGAGACCAGTGCAGTCTGTCGGGACCTCTGGGACCGCGCCTTCTCCTCGGCCTCGAGCTGGTCCTGAGACAGCTGAGTAGGTGCAGGCAAAAAGCTAAGAAAAAAGAGATTCAAAGAGAACTGAAGGAAAAAAAATACATATGCATAGAAGCAACAGAACAAGATTTGCAGTGAGGAATGGGTGAGTCACTGCTATTAATTCAATAGCTGCCCTTCATTTTTGTAGGAAGAAGTGAGCACCAGACAGACAGTAAACCCATCCGAGTAGGGGACAGGCAGATGGGACCCAGAATCAGAAATGAACAGATAGTGCTCCAGGAGATGGCGCAGTGGATAAAGCATTGGACTCTCAAGCATGAGGTTCAGAGTTCAATCCCCAGCAGCACATGTACCAGAGTGATGTCTGGTTCTCTCCCTCTCCTCCTGTCTTTCACATGAATAAATAAAATATTTTAAAAAAAGAAAAGATATTTCATAGTAGACTAACTCAAGTTTTTATTTTTTTAGCTTTTAAAGTCTTTTACTTATTAGAGACAGAAATCAATCGGGTAGGGGAGATAGAGGAGACAGACAAGAGATACCTGCTGTCCTGCTTCACCAGTTTTCTCCTGCAGAGGGCACTGGGGGCTCAAACCTGGGTCCTTGTGCACCGTAATGTGTGCTCAACCAGAAGAGCCACCACACTGCCCCTAGTTTTTATAGAAACACATTCCTTTTCTTGGAACAAGCAAGCAAACGATGTCAAGTCTCACTCCACCCAAGTGGAATACAGGCTTTTCCAGGGTCCTTGCTATTCTTACTGCCCTTATTTTAAAACTCTCTTATACTGTTAGCTTCTTCCTTTGAACTACTTTGGTGTCAGCGTGGAACAAGAATTAGAGGGGGTGGCACCAGAGGTGAGTTACAGGAAGCAGCTGAGTGTCTAAGCACCTGGCCCAGGGGGTCCAGTTTAGTAGCAAGGGCGACTGAAGAGGCCGGAGGTTCAGAGCAGAAAGTCTAGAGGCTGCAGCCTGCTACTCTTTCATCAAAGAAGGGCCGCCCAGGAAAAGGTTCTTGACTTTATTTTATTTTGCCTCCAGGGTGATTGCTGGGGCTCAGTGCTTGCACTACCAATTCACTACCCCACCCCACCCCCGTCCTTAATTCTTTTTTTTAATTTATTCCCTTTGTTGCCCTTGTGTTATTGCAGGTGGGGAGCCAGGGGGCTCGAACCGAGATCCTTACACCAGTCCTTGCGCTTTGCGCCACCTGAGCTTAACCTGCTGCACTACCGCCCGACTCCCCAGTCCTTAATTCTTAACGCTGCATTACTATTGCATTACTGACCTACTCACTCAGTACTGACTGGTCTACCCCTAGAATGGAGTTCTGGAGATGGAGTCAGTCAGCCTGACTGACTCAGTACTGTGAAGCCAGCCCTGGAACAGTGGGTGGGCAGTGACAGGTCTTCCAAAAACATTTACCAGCTGGGAGAAGGAACGGAGTCAAGTTTAGGGCTTCCACCAGCTATTACACAACTCGTGGGAAAGACGCATAAATTGCAAATCAAAATACTAACTTGCGCTGCATTTTGCTTCTTCTGCAGGGACTGAAGCAAGGCTCCCACCACGCGAATCAAGTAGCCCAGCCTTGTCTCTGCCCTGTCTCTGTTGTCTTTACCTTTGGTTGGAAGGGCCAGGTGGTGGCGCACCCGGGTGAGCGCACATGCTACAATGTGCAAGGACCCAGGTTCAAGCCTCCAGCCCCACCTGGGGGGGGGGGGAAGTTTCACGAGTGGTAAAGCAGGGCTGCAGGTGTCTCACTGTCGCTCTCCCTCTCTACCTCCCCGCTTCCCTCTCGATTTCTCTCTGTCTCTACCCAAATAAATACATAATATATTTAGCTCCCTTTGGCTGGAAGTGGTCCCTGAAATGATCGGGAGGGTTATTCTGCCAAAACAGTGAGTTTGCATAACACACTCGGCTGTGCTGGGTGAGCCACAACTCTGCGGGCCTCTGCAGGCCCAACGTTCTCCTCACCGGAACAGGATGGCTTCTGACATTTTTATTTTCTCGTGTGTGTCCCTTCCGTCCTTTCTTTAAAAAGGAGGAAACAGGGAGTCGGCGGTAGCGCAGGGCGGGTTAAGCGCAAGCACGCGCATAAGGATCCCAGTTCGAGCCCCCGGCTCCCCACCTGCAGTGGAGTCGCTTCACAGGCGGTGAAGCAGGTCTGCAGGTGTCGGTCTGTCTCTCCTCCTCTCTGTCTTCCCCTCCTCTCTCCATGTCTCTCTGTCCTATCCAACAACAACGACATCAATAACAACAATAACTACAACAATAAAACAAGGGCAACAAAAGGGAATAAATAAAGAGAAAAACTAAAAAAAAAAAGAAAAGAAAAAGAAATGAACAAATAAATATATCGTGAGCGACACAGAGAGCCCAGAGCCCTGTTCAGCTCTGGCTGATGGCCGTGCTGGGGACCGAACCCGGGGGAAGCACTTGCAGAAGCTCGGTCTCCCCGACCCTCTACGTGACTTTCCGATGAAAACATGGGGGGCGGTCCAGGAGCTCACATCGACGTCCTGAAAATGGCAACTTAAAAAAAAAAATTTTTTTTTGTAATTCTATTTATTTTCCCTTTTGTTGCCCTTGTTTTTTTTTAAAATAATTTATTTATTTTCCCTTTTGTTGCTCTTATTGTCTTTTTATTGTTGTAGTTATTATTGTTGTTGTTATTGATGTCGTCATTGTTGGACGGGACAGAGAGAAATGGAGAGGAGGGGAAGACATAGAGGGGGACAGAAAGACAGACACCTGCAGACCAGCTTCACCGCCTGTGAAGGGACTCCCCTGCAGGTGGGGAGCCGGGGGCTCGAACCGGGATCCTTCCGCCGGTCCCTGCGCTTTGCGCCACCTGCGCTGACCCCGCCACGCCGCCGCCCGGCTCCCGAAAATGCCAACTTTCCCGACCCGCCGGCTGGACAAAGTTTCCCCGCAGGCGGCGCGGCGACCCGGCTGCTCCCGAGCATCCTCGGGGGCGGGGTCCACGGGCCGTTACCACGGCAACCGCCGGCGCCGGGATGCAGGGACCGCGCCCCCAGGACCCGACGCCCCGACTCCCAGCGCGGGAAGCGCCCGGCCGCCGCGGGACCCCGCTCCTCCGTGACCCCTGACCCCGCCTCGGGACAGAGACCGGCCCGACAGACAGCCGCACCGCCCTCCGCACCGCCCTCCACACCCCGCCGCTGACCCGAGTCTCAAACACCGCAGCTCCCGGGTTAGGAACTACGCGCCGCGCCGCGCGCAGCTCGGGCCCCGCGAGGGGCGCCCTTGGCCGGCGCAGCGCCGCAGGAAAGCCCGAGGCTTCCGAGGCCTACTCGCTCCGGCGGTTGGAGGAACCCCGGCGGCGGGTGCGGCCGCGCCGCTCCGTGTTCTGAGCCGGACCGCCACCCGGACAGTCAGAGCGGAGAAATGAACTCCGTGGGTACTCCCGGACACTTCCGTACCGAGCGCCACAGTCAACAACCCACCTGGTGAGCGCCATCTTCTTCCGCTGCTTCCTGCGCGAGCGCCGGGCACCGCGGGAGGAAAAGGGACGGAGTGCCCAGTGCGCAGGCGCGCCGCCGAAGCGCCTTCTGGGACTTGTAGTTCTGCGAACGCGCGTCCCCTTGAGTTCCACTCCCAGCGGCTCTGATAGTTCCATGGGGTCAGTCCTTAGGAAAAGCGAAGGCGGGACCGCCCCACCGAGGCCTGGCAGGGCTTTCTCCAGGCCAGATAGCGAGTCTGAGATCTCTTATGTGGCTTTATATTCTCACGCGGTCTCATTCTCCCTCGTGGGAATTGCAAAACCAAGTTTTCCCAGGTAGTAATGTACAATAAAAGGGTGACAGTATTAGAACAATAGAGAATCCCGAGTCCGGAGGAAACTCTTAACGCTGGAAACGTCTCTGTAGAGTTTGTCCACTGGGGCAGGGGGTAGACAGCATATGGCTATGCAAAGAGACTGTGAATCCCAGGTTCAATCCCCCCACCATAAATAATTAAATTAAATTAAATTAAATTAAATCTGTCCTCTGCTTCCGCACTGCCATTTCCCAAAACATTTTCCTGGAGAGCTGTCTTGTGGTCCTTAGCAGGCTAAAGATGCGACAATGCTTGTGTGTGTGTTTGTGTGCATGTTCATGCGTGCATATGTGAGTTTTACATGTAGACTAGAGTTTAAACATAACCTCCGATGAAGTGACAGCAAGATACTGAAGTTGCTTCAAAATGTTGGAGAGAGGGAGGTGGTTGAATACAGAAGCAAGAAGAGTAGTGAGTTTTAATCCCTTTGGAAGCTGGATCATTGGGAAACAGATGCTCATGATTTTATCCCTCTTATTTTTTAATTTCATTTATTGTTACTTTTTTTCATTTATTTTTTTACCTCCAGGGTTATTGCTGGGGCTCGGTGCCTGCACTGCTCCTGGAGGCCATTTTTCCCCCATTTTGTTGTCCTTGTTCTTTTTTTTTTTTTTTAATATTTATTTATTCTCTTTTGTTGCCCTTGTTTTATTGTTGTAGTTATTATTGTTGTCATTGTCATTGTTGTATTGTTGTCATTATTGTCATTATTGTTGTCATAGGACAGAGAGAAATGGAGAGAGGAGGGGAAGACAGAGAGAGGGAGAGAAAGACAGACCCCTGCAGACCTGCTTCACCGCCTGTGAAGTGACTCCCCTGCAGGTGGGGAGCCGGGGGCTCGAACCGGGGTCCTTATGCCAGTCCTTGCACTTTGCACCACGGGCACTTAACCCGCTGTGCTACTGCCCGACTCTCTGTGTTTCATATTCTAATATGTGTTTTTGGTCTTACTTTTTGAGTATATGTTATGTGTATCTATTCAATATCTATTTGTTTACATATATTATTTATATATATTTGTATAAATATATGTATTATTTAATAGACATTTATAGATATTTACCAAGCGAGTTGCTGTGCTAAGAAATTTATGATGATATTTGAGTACATTTGTGATCTTATTTAATAACCTGAGTTTCCATATATATTCAAAGTATAGATAGTATATATACATATACTTTTTTCTTATTCCAATTAAGACCCAAATACAGTTTATTCCATTGTGATTAGTGGAAAAGTAATGTAACTTAAGTGTGGATAAGCTCTTGTCACATGGAAAGTGAAGGTAGACAGACTCCTCTGTTCATCAGAGCTATAGTTGTTAGGCTTCTGGTGCAGAAAAGAATCATTTAGATGCCTAGTTGAAGTGTACATACTGGGCCCACTCCAGACCATCTGAATTTGGAGTTGTGTGTGGGATGTTCATTTATTTATTTGTTTAATTTTTAAAGAGAAGTTCACATTAAAAGATCTTATTCTAAAAAAAAAAAAGATCTTATTCTTTCTTTTAGAATATTTATTTATTCTATTTTAGTGGGAGAGGAGAGACAGAGAGAAATTAGAGCACTGCTCAGCTCCGACTTCTGATGCTGCTAGAAATTGAACCTGGGACCTCAGAGCCTCAGAAAATCTCTTGCATAATCATTATGCTGTCTCCTAGGCCCTGGGTTGTGTCTTTTAATAAGCCTCTCAACTGATTATGAAGCAGATGGTCTTAATTCCTGTGATGGGGGAGTCCAGTGGTATCGCAGGGGGGTTGAGCGTACGTGCAAAGCACAAGGACCAGCATAAGGATCCGGGTTCAAGTCCCCAGATCCCCACCTGCAGAGGAGTCGCTTCACAGGCGGTGAAGCAGGTCTGCAGGTGTCTGTCTTTCTCTCCCCCTCTCTGTCTTCCCTTCCTCTCTCCATTTCTCTCTGTCCTATCCCACAACAATAGCAATAGCAATAATAGTAACAAAAATAAACAAGTAGTACAAATGGGAAAAAATGACCTCCAAGAGCAGTGGATTCATAGTGCAGGCACCGAGCCTCCCCCCCCAAAAAAAAAAAAAAAGACAGAGAGAAATATAGGAGAGAGAGCGGAGCAAGAGAGGTACCTGCAATCCTGCCCTATCACTCATGAAGCTTCCCCCTACAGATGTGGGGAACCCTGCTCCTTGTGCTTGGTAATGTGTGAACTCTACTGGGTGTACCACCACCCAGACCTCCTGTCCAGACTTCCGTAGACTTGTCCCTGGTCCCTCTTCTGCCAGCAGGCATCATGCAGGAGTCTCAGCTAGTAAGTGGGGGTCCCAGTAGACCCCAACAGCTGAGCCCTGAACTTCACCGTGCTCCACTGAGCAGAACCAGGGACAGTCTCAGCGCCCTGTCCCCCAGCATTACTTTAGCCGTCTGTCCTTATAGCACTTGGATTATTAAAAAAAAAACACAACAGTGTAAGGACCCCGGTTCTAGCCCCCGGCTCCCCACCTGCAGGGGGGTCGCTTCACAGGCGATGAAGCAGGTCTGCAGGTGTCTGTCTCTACCCTTCTCTGTCTTCCCCTCCGCTCTCCATTTCTCCCTGTCCTATCCAACAACGATGACAACATCAATAACAACAATAATAGCTACAACAACAATGAAAATCAACAAGGGCAACAAAAGGGAAAATAAGTAAATTTAAAAAAAAACAAAACCCATGGGTGGGGGTATAGCATAATGGTTCTGCAAAGAGACTTTCATGCCTGAGGCTTTCAAGTCCCAGGTTCAATCCCCCACACCGCCATAAGCCAGAGTTGAGCAGTGCTCTGGTTAAAATAAATTTTAAAAATCTTAAAAAAAAAAAAAAAACCAGAAGAAATGGTGTCTCCCACCTGGCTCTGGTCTCCTTCAGGCAGGAGTACTGTCTCTTTACACCTGTATTCTCAGCACAAGGCCTGGAGCCGGGTACTTGCTCCATGCCTGCAACGTAGGAGACACCCCTTGCCCCCAGTAACTGTTGCTTCTGGGCCAGGAGTGGGAGACATCTGAGTCGCAGGACTGAGGAGCAGTGGCCTAGATTCTCCAGACTGACCTGGTTTCCTCTCAGGGAACAGTTGGGCATCCCAGTGCGCCAGAGTCAGATTCCTTCTTGGAAGTGTGAGGTGGGCATGTGTGGGGGAGGCCGCTTCCATCTGCAGCCTGGCCTGCCCTAGGGGACGGGCAGCAGCCTCACAGCAGCTGAGTAATGGGCGGACTGGCCGGGTCAAGGAGACGGGGCACCATGTGCTCCCCACTACATAAACCACGGGGTGGGGTGGGGGCTGTATGATGGTCCGGGGGTGCTGGAGGTGGGGCTCCATGCTGGGCCACTGAGGGGTGGGCTGGGGCGACCAGTGGAGGTCTGGGGGAGCGGCTAGACCTGGGTGCTGGAGGGACAGGGACTTGTGGAGGGAGGGGGAGACTGGAATGGAGGGCAGAAGGACGTTTCCATAGGTGGAGTCAGAGGTGGGGGTCACAGGTGAGTTAGAGGTGAAGGTGGCTGTTAGAACTATGAGACCCGTGAGTCGGGCGGTAGCACAGCAGGTTAAGCACACGTGGCACAAAGCGCAAGGACCTGCATGAGGATCCTGGTTCGAGCCCCCGGCTCCCCACCTGCAGGGGAGTCGCTTCACAGGAGGTGAAGCAGGTCTGCAGGTGTCTGTCTTTCTCTCCCCCTCTCTGTCTCCCCCTCCTCTCTCCATTTCTCTCCTATACAACAATGACGACAATAGTAACTACAAGAACAATGAGAAGCAAGGGCATCAAAAGGGAAAATAAATAAATAAATAAAAATTTTTTTTAAAAAGAGTGGTCCGGGAGGTGGCACAGTGGCTAAGGAACTAGACTCTCAACCATGACGTTCTGAGTTCGATCCCTGGCAGCACATGTACCATAGTGATGCCTGGTTCTTTCTCTTCTCCTATCTTTCTCGTGAATAAATAAATAAATTCTTTTAAAAAAAAAAGAATAGAAACAATTTAAAAAATATGAGACACAAATGAGACAAGTAAACTCAGGTGTGCAGACAAAGGAATGTTTTAGTGCAGTAGTAGCCAAGGCAACATGGGAGCCCCTGCTGGAGGAGCAAACAGCACCATGTACAAGGACTCAGGTTCGAGTCCCCACTCCCCACCTGTGGGGTGACACTTTACAAGCAGTGAAGCAGGGCTGTAGGTGTCTGTCTGTCTGTCTGTCTCTCCCTCCTCTCTTTCTCTCTATCCTATCTAATAAAAATGAAAGGGAAGGAAAGAAAGAAAGAAAGAAAGGAAGGAAGGAAGGAAGGAAGGAAGGAAGAAAGAAAGAAAGAAAGAAAGAAAGAGAGAAAAGGAAAAGGAAATGGCTGCTGGGAGACGTGGATTTGAAGGCGCCCTCCCTGGACAGGCTGGTGGACCTTCCCTAGGGCTGTTTTGGTGGCGTGGGAAGGATTGCTGGTCTTATTTCTGATCCATTCCGGGATATTTCTGGTTGGATATGTCGGGTGCAAGCAGGAGCAAGAAAGTTTTTCCTGTGTTCTTTCCATCAGGGTAGAGGTCAGGCCCCAGCATATTTCCTTCAGTTGCTGTGTCATAAAATCAGAAATAAAGGCTTTTGCCAGGCTGACAGAATGGCAGCAGTTCAGTGAAAAAAGCCCAGGCTGCAGACATTGACAAGTGCAGAAACTAATAGTTTCCAGCCAGATCAAAAGAAACAGCTTCTGGCAACTGAATAGGACAGAAATCTGCCCGTTTCCCCAACAGGACACAGTCTCCACTGAAGAGGATGGAAGCAGGGAACAGGCCGCAGGCTCCCTCTCTGACTACTGAAGCCTCTGTCATACTTATTACAGTTAACTAAACTTTTGTTACTTTGTCTGTAAACTTATTTTGCTGTCTCTTTGTGTATTTGAGCACCATCCTGGGTTTTGGTGCTACATCAAGGGTCAGAGGTGAGGGTCAGAGGTGAGGATCAGAGGTGCATCAGAGGTGAGGGTCAGAGGTGAGGGTCAGAGGTGAGGATCAGAGGTGCATTAGAGGTGAGGGTCAGAGGTGAGGGTCAGAGGTGAGGGTTAGAGGTGAGTCAGAGATGAGGGTTAGAGGTGAGGGGCAGAGGTGAGTCAGAGATGAGGGTTAGAGGTAAGGGTCAGAGGTGAGTCAGAGGTGAGGGTCAGAGGTGAGGACTGAGGAGAATGCAGAGGAAGGTCAGGCCCAGGTCTGGAACCCAGGGCCCTGGGAGTGTCAGAGTTGTGCAGACATAGAGCTGGGGTGGAGGTGGCCAGCTGGAACTGTGTGGAGAGTGGGGAGCAGTCTCTAGTGTTTGGGGTACTCCGCCCTGCCCTCCTTTGCTGGGTCTTGTAGCAGCATCCGCCGTGAGCCCAGCAGAAGGCTGCGGGTGTGGGTGCCCAAGCCCACCTGCCTGCCTTCCTGCAGAAACACCTGCCCAGGTGCCCCGTCAGGGCACATGTAAGATGCCCCCCCCCTTTCTTCTTTTCTCAGGATGGATTAGCCCCGGCAGGAGTCACATTTTTAGCAACTTCTCTTTCCTTTCCTTTCTTTTTTATTTTTTATTTTTATTATTTTTATTTAAGAAAGGATTAATGAACAAAACCATAGGGTAGGAGGGGTACAACTCCACACAATTCCCACCACCCAATCTCCATATCCCACCCCCTCCCCTGATAGCCTTCCCACTCTCTATCCCTCTGGGAGCGTGGACCCAGGGTCGTTGAGGGTTGCAGAGGGCGGAAGGTCTGGCTTCTGTCACTGCTTCCCTCTTTTCTTTTCTTCCCAGAGAGTATCCTCTCTGCTTCTTCCGCCCTCCTTTCTCCTCTCTTGGCAACACAAAGGCGATTTAGTTTCTCAAGAAAACTCAAGATGACACCCCCTCCCCGCAGCCTCTGTCTCATGGGAGCCAAGCTGGCAGTGGGTGAAGAGGGTCGGAGCAGACGAGGTTCCCCCTCCCCCCAGCCCACAGCCCTCTCTCTAACTATAGAAACCAATTAGCTATTGTTCCCTAATTGCCCACTGCAATTAGGCTTGAGCATTGTGTGTGTTTGCTTTTAATTTTTTTTTTTTTTGACAAAAGCCTGGTGTTTCTGATGAGTTGTTCTCCCCCCCCCCCCCTTTTCTCCTGCCTTGGACCGGGGCCACACCAGCACTGGGGAACAGGAGGGGGCGCTGCGACATCTGTGGAGGAGGCGTCTGGCCTTGTCCCTGCTTCCTCTCTGGCAGAGACTTAATATTTACTGAGCATCTACTTAGTAGGCGCTGGCATCGTCCTCAGCCCCTAGGCTGTCTCCATCAAGCCTTACGGCAAGCCTGAGAGGCAGCTTATTCTCCAGGAGTGTCCCAGGCACAGAAAGTTCTCAGTCAGTAAGCGGTTGAGCCAGGGTTCGAGCATGACGCCTACCAGACTTCCCTGGACAGACAACCCCACCAATGTGTCCTGGAGCCCTGCTTCCCCAGAGCCCTGCCCCACTAGGGAAAGAGAGAGACAGGCTGGGAGTATGGATCCACCTGTCAACACCCATGTTCAGCGGGAGGCAATTACAGAAGCCAGACCTTCCACCTTCTGCATCCCACAATTCTTCTTCTAGCGTTTGCCCTTCTTCCGTAGCCAGTCAACAGCGTCAGGTTGAAAGCTGTCAGGAGCTGCTTGTTGCTGGCTTTGAAAGTGACTGGGATCCATGTGGATTCAGTCGGCTAGGAAGGATCGTCAGTTTCCCCAATGAATGGGTACTCACGGGATGCACCACGAGAAGGTCGATCCAATGCATCCCACAATGACCCTGGGTCCATACTCCCAGAGGGATAAAGAATAGGAAAGCTAGAAATATAGAATCATCGTGTCCAGAAGGTTCCAGAGGCCACCAGGATGCTGGCCAGGCTTCCCTGGATTGAAGACCCCACCAATGTGTCCTGGAGCTCAGCTTCCCCAGAGACACACCCTACTAGGGAAAGAGAGAGGCAGACTGGGGGTATGGACCGACCAGTCAACGCCCATGTTCAGCGGGGAAGCAATTACAGAAGCCAGACCTTCCACCTTCTACATCCCACAATGACCCTGGGTCCATGCTCCCAGAGGGTTAGAGAGTGGGAAAGCTATCAGGGGAGGGGATGGGTTATGGAGATTGGGTGGTGGGAATTGTGTGGAGTTGTACCCCTCCTACCTTATGTTTTTGTTCATTAATCCTTTCTTAAATAAAAAATTTAATAAAAAAAAATAAAAAAAAAAAAGAATAGGAAAGCTACCAGGGGAGGGGATGGGATACGGAGATCTGGAGGTGGGAACTGTGTGGAGTTGTACCCCTCTTATCCTATGGTTTTTCCAATGTTTCTTTCTTTTTTTTTAAAAGACTTTATTTATTTATGAGAAAGATAAGAGGAGACAGATAAAGAACCAGACATAACTCTGGTATGTGTGCTGCCGGCAGGGATTGAACTCAGGACCTCATGCTTGAGAGTCCAATGCTTTAGTCACTGTGCCACCTCCCAGACCACGTTTCTTTTTTTTTCCTTTTATTTCTTTATTAGGGAATTAATGTTTTACATTCAACAGTAAATACAATAGTTTGTACATGCATAACATTCCCCAGTTTCCCATATAAACATGTTTCCTTTTTATAAATTAAAAAAAAAGAAATAGTTGCTGTGACCCAGCGGCGCCCCGCCCCCTACTTCCCCCCCCCCCGCGGAGCCGCTCTGGACTACAAGTCCCGGCATGCCCCGCGCCCCACGGGGGCGGAGCCAAGCAGCCCGCGAATCCCGCGCGGCGGTCGCTCTGCTGCTGCGGTGAGTGGGGCGGCGCGAGGGCGGCGGCGGGGGCGCGCGGAGGGCGGCGGCGGGTCACCGTGGCCACGTGGCCGCTGACCTCGCCCCGCCCGCCCGCTGCCGGGGCCCCTGTGTGCGGGCGGGTCTGCACCGGACACCCTGTCCCCGCCTGTCCCGCCGGCCGGCACCCAGGGCGCTGAGCCCGAGGCTGCGCTCCACGGGGGCGGCCAGCACGGCCGGAGCCTCTTCTCTCCTTTATTATCGCTGTTATTATTCTTTTGAATAGTTATTTCCCCTTCTTGTTGCCCTTGTTTTATTGTTGTAGTTATTGTTGTTGTTATTGCTGTTGGAGTTTTGGATAGGACAGAGAGAAACGGAGAGAGGAGGGGAAGACAGAGAGGGGGAGAGACAGACAGTCACCTGCAGACCTGCTTCACCGCCTGGGAAGCGACTCCCCTGCAGGTGGGGAGCTGGGGTTCGAACCAGGATCCTTGCGCCGGTCCCTGCGCTTTGCGCCACCTGCGCTTAACCCGCTGCGCCACCGCCCGACTCCCGTTTTTCTAAAAAGGTTTTGTTTACTTAGCATAGAGAGAGTGAAGCTGAGCAGACAGAGCTGGAGGGAGAGACATCCGAGCCGCGTGTCAGCTGCGGGTGCGGGTGCGGGTCGGGCTGTGCGGCCGTGTCCCCGCGCCTGGCACTTCCGGGCTCCGGAGCAGAAGCGCAGATAAGGCTCGTGTCCTCGGGCATCCAGAAGCGGGACGCACGGTGCCCGCAGCCCGAGACTCCCAGCCCGAGCTCACACCTGCACCCTGTGCCACCTGCACCCGGCAGGCGAGGGACCAGGCTCTGTGCCCACCTGCACCCGGCAGGCGAGGGACCAGGCTTTTTGTGCCCACCTGCACCAGGCAAGGGAGGCCAGGCTCTGTGCCACCTGTACCAGGCGAGGGAGGCCAGGCTCTCTGTGCCCACCTGCACCAGGCGAGGGAGGCCAGGCTCTCTGTGCCCACCTGCACCAGGCGAGGGAGGCCAGGCTCTCTGTGCCACCTGTACCAGGCGAGGGAGGCCAGGCTCTGTGCCACCTGCACCAGGCGAGGGAGGTCAGGCTCTCTGTGCCACCTGTACCAGGCGAGGGAGGCCAGGCTCTGTGCCACCTGCACTAGGCGAGGGAGGTCAGGCTCTCTGTGCCACCTGTACCAGGCGAGGGAGGCCAGGCTCTGTGCCACCTGCACCAGGCGAGGAAGGTCAGGCTCACTGTCCCAGGACAGGAGGGCGAGCGAGGGCTTCAGAGGACCGTCCTGCACTGGCCCAGCGGCTCACCGCTTCCTGAAGGATGGGCTCTGCTCTGCTGGTGACTTGGTGGCCGCCCTGGTGACATTTCACTGGGCCACCCGCTTCCTGCAGGCTCTCTTGTTATCTTGGCTCCGGATCCGCTGATGCTGTTTCTTTCACTCCTGGACGGGAGCTTGCTTTCTTCCCATGACGGTGACCCCTCACTACTAAGACTTCATTGACTGGAGTGGGTCACTTCTGGTCGTGATTGATCCTGTGGCTTGCTGTGGAATCTCTACACTCCCACCAGGGTCGTCCTCCCCTCCCTTCTGCCCCCCTTCCTCTTCCCTCTTATTTATTAGAAAGGGGGCCGGGTGGTGGTGCACCTGGTTGAGCGCACATGTTACAGTGCACAAGGATCCAGGTTTGAGCTCCTGGTACCCACCTGCTTTGCGAGCGGTGAATCAGGGCTGCAGGTGTCTGTCTCTCTTCCTGTTTCCCCTTCCCTCTCAATTTCTGACCATCTCTACCTAATAAATAAATAAATAAAGATAATTTAAAAAAGGAATGTGAAAAAAAAAAAAGAGAACCAGAGCTTCACTCTGGTACATGCTATGCCGGGGTTTGAACTTAGAACCTCACGCTTGAGAGTCCAACCCTTTATCCACTGCACCACCTCCCTGGCCACCTCAGCAGCATCTCCTCTGGGCTAACACTCCTGGGACACAGCAGAGATGTCACTCTGCCTTCAGTGAGACAGGTCTGGGGGTGTCTTTTGGGGGTCACCTGCCTTAATGGGCTGGGTCCAGCTCTTACTCTGCCTGGGGGCAAATCTAGTTAAAAAATTAAATCTGTTGTTTCTTTTATCTCCCTCATGAAACAGCTCAGTCTTAGCCACTGTGTTCCCTTCTTGGATAATAAATTATGAGGTTAGAGAAAAGCTCCAAATATTGAGAATAGCCGTTAACGTGAAACCAACTGTTCCTTGTTCTGAGTAAATGTTTTCACCTGTACCCACCCTGTGATAAATATAAAAAGGTGGGATAAAAAGTGATCAGGGTCGTGGTCCGGGAGGTGACACAGTGGAGAAAGCACTGGATTCTCAACCACGAGGTCCTGAGTTCGATCCCCGGCAGCACATGTACCAGAATGATGTCTGGTTCTTTCTCTCCTCCTATCTCTCTCATGAGTAAATAAATAAATAAATTAATTAAAAAAAAAAGTGATCAGGGTCGCAGACTCTCCCCTTGTGTAGAAGGGTGTCGGCAGCCCAAGCTTAAGCTTGCTAATAAAGGCTCTTGCTATTGCATGTGATTCTGGTCTTTGCGTGAGATCGGGACTCAAACTTCGGGGCATAACAAAATAAATCCTTTTTTTCTTTTTTTTTTTTTGCCTCCATGGTTATCGCTGGGGTTCAGTGCCTGCACAAGCCCACTGCTCCTGGAGGCCATTTTCCCATTTTGTTGCTGCCTTTGTTATTTTTATTGTTGCCATTACTGTTGCTGGATAGGACAGAGAGAAATGGAGAGAGGAGGGGAAGACAGAGGGGGAGAGAAAGACAGACACCTGCAGACCTGCTTCACCGCCTGTGAAGTGATTCCCCTGCTGGTGGGGAGCCGGGGGCTTAAACTGGGATCCTTCCGCTGGTCCTTGTGCTTTGCACCACGTGTGCTGAACCCCTGCGCTACTGCCTGTCTCCCTGTTTTAACTGGTAGGATTATAATACCCTGCAGGCAGGGAGGGTCTTGAGGGTAGAAAGAAGATAGATCAAAGCAATGGAATGGGTGGGGATCTTTCAGGCAAAACAGTGTTTATGTAGCTAGGCCATATTATCAGGAATGCGGGGTGGAGCAGGGGGAGCTGTCGTAATGCTTTGTGAAGCTCCTCAGTTTCACCACCTCTCTCTCCCTGTGCAGAGCTGGGACATGGCCAGGAGGAGCGTGAAGCTGCTGTCCTGGGCCAGCGTGGCTCTGGCCGCCTCTGGCATCTGCCTCTACGGCAACAAGTATCTGGACCCCAGTGACTTCGGCGCCGTCAGGGTGGGCAGAGCTGTGGCCACGGTAGGTCTTCCTCGCGTGGGGGAAGCTGGGGACCCCACGGTCACAGGCCCGCGTCCACGCGGCAGGCAGGTCTGCAGGTGTCTCTTTCTCTCCCTCTCTCCCTCTCCCTCCCCTCTCAATTTCTCTCTGTCCTGTCCGGTTGCCAGGAGCAGTGAATACACAGTGCAGGCACCTAGTCCCAGCGATGACTCTGGAGGAGAAAAAAAGAAGGAAAAAAGTTCTTTTTTAATTGATTTCATAACGATCAACAAGATTGTAGGGTGAGGGAAAAAGTAAATATTTAGGTCTTGTCTTCAGACAGCCGCCATCAGCTATGACTACCTCACGTCCCTGCGGGGAGTCCCCTATGGTTCGGAAGAGTACGCACAGCTCCAGTCACAGGTAAGTAAGTTCCTTCCTAGAGAAGGTGATTTTTAATTAAAAAAATTTTTTTTTAATGTCTTTATTGGAGTATTAATGCTTTATAGTCAACAGCAAAATACAGTGGTCTGTACATGTGTAACAATACTCAGTTTTCTATGTAACAGTTGATGAGCCCCCACTGGGTCCTCTGCCATCCTGCTGCGTGACCTGAACCCTCTCCCTGACCCTAGAGAGTTTTACTTAGTTGCAATAAGAAGATGATTTTTAAATCAACTTATTGATTGGCTAGAGACAGAGAAGTGGAGCAGAGTGGGGCGAGAGACACCTGCTGCTGTGCTCCACTGTTCATGAAGCTTGTTGCCCTCTGGAGGTGGGGACTGGGAGCTTGAACCTGGGTCCATGTGTATTGTAACTTGTACTCTCAACTGAGTGCCCCCCCCCAGTAATTAAAAAACAAAACATAAGTGCGTTTGGAGCTGGGGGTTTAATAAAAGGGACTTTATTATTATTATTATTTTAAAGATTTTATTTATTGATTGATGAGAAAGATAGGAGAGAGAGAAAGAACCAGACATCACTCTGGTACATGTGCTGCCAGGGCTTGAACTCAGGACCTCATGCTTGAGAGTCAAGTGCTTTATTCACTGCACCACCTCCTGGACCACTATTATTATTATTTTTTTAAAGATTTATTTATTTATTTATTTATTTATTTATGAGAAAGCTAGGAGAGAAAGAACCTGACATCACTCTGGTACATGTGCAGCCAGGAACTGAACTCGGGTCCTCCTGCTTGAGAGTCCAGTGCTTTATCCACTACACCATCCCCCTGGACCACAACAAACGGGGAGTTTGTTACCTTGTGGTTATTTGGGTACAGCAGAATAGACAGTGGGGCAGAGATAGGCTAGTCATGATGCCCATAGAGCCATGAGTCTTTTGTTTAAAATATTTTTTGTTTATTTTAGTAGAGATACAGAGATGCCAGAGCACTGGTCAGCTTGCTAATTCCGTCAGCCGTATGCTGATTACATCCACTTCCCAACACCCAAACCTCCTTTCTGGCCATGGTTCTGCAGACAGGGGGGCTCCCGGGAAGCAGCGGGAGGGACGGACAGAGCCCCTTCGCCTGGCTGTGACCCCTTGCCCGTGGGCTGGGCTGCCAGGCTGGCTTCAAACTGGGTCTCCGGGTCCCAACTTATGAGTCTCCCAGGCACGGTGGGGAGACCGGTGTGTGCTTCTGGGGTGCCAGGGTGCCCCAGGGCAATGGAGGTGGACGCGGAGTCACTCTGCCGCTCCCCGGCTGCTCCGTGGCCAGAGCCGGGGTGAAGGAGGCTGACTGCACCCCTGCCAGCAGGGCCGCTCGTGCAGATGCCCCCGGGATGCCCCCGGACGGAGGCACCGGCCAGGCCCTTGTGCGGATGCAGGTGGGACTCGGGGTCCAGTGTGGATGTTGGCAGCTGAGTCCCTGCGCAGCCAGGCCCCTCGCCCGGTGGAGAGGCCGTTGGTTTCCGCCATCAGGGTTATTGCTGGGACTCAGCCTGCACAGCGGCTCTCCTCGCCCTGATGGTCGTTCTCGCTCTTTGTTCCTTTTTTGATAATAAGGAACAATAGAGGAATAGGAAGAGACAGTGAGGGAGAGAGCAGCCAAGGAAAGCCTCCTGGAGCCCGGATTCCCACTCACAGAGCTCCCCCACCCCCGCAGGTGGAGACTGGGGGCTTGAACCTGGGGCCTGGCGCTCCACTGGGTGTACCACCGCTTGGCTCCTTTCAGTAATTTCTCACCCGTCTTCTGGGCTCAGCTCAAACCCTCCACTTCCCAGTGCTCTTCTCAGTCGTTGTCAGTGGATGAAATCACTAATCAGGGGGGTCGGGCGGTGGCACAGCGGGTTAAGCGCACATGGTGCCAAGCGCAAGGACTGGCTTAAGGATCCCAGTTCGAGCCCCTGGCTCCCCATCTGCAGGGGGGGGTCGCTTTCACAGGTGGTGAAGCAGGTCTGCAGGTGTCTATCTTTCTCTCCCCCTCTCTGTCTTTTCCCTCCTCGTTCTATTTCTCTCTGTCCTATCCAACAACAGTGGCGGCAATAACAACAACAACGATAAACAACAAGGACAACAAAAGGGGAAAAAATAGCCTTCTCCAGGAGCAGTGGATTAGAAGTGCAGACACCGAGCCCCAGTGATAACCCTGGAGGCAAAAAAAAAGAAATCACTAATCAGGGCAGGGGAGATAGCATAATGGTTTTGCAAAGAGACTCTCATGCCTGAGGCTCAGAAGGCTCAGGTTCAATCCCCTGTACCAGCAAAAGCCAGAGTTGAGCAGTGCTCTGGTATTTAAAAAAAAAAAAAAAAAGGGAGTCTGGTGGTTGCGCAGCAGGTTAAGCACACGTGGCGCAAAGCACAAGGACCAGCCTAAGGATCCCAGTTGAGCCCCCGGCTCCCCACCTGCAGGGGAGTCTCTTCACAGGCGGTGAAGCAGGTCTGCAGGTGTCTGTCTTTCTCTCCCCCTCTCTGTCTTCCCCTCCTCTCTCCATTTCTCTCTGTCCTATCCAGCAACAACGACATCAGTGTTATTATTGATAAGTAAAACAATAAAACAACAAGGGCAACAAAAGGAAATAATAAAAAAGATGGTCCCCAGGAGCAGTGGTTTTGTGGTGCAGGTACCAAGCTCCATCGATAACCCTGGAGGCAAAAAACAAAAACAAAGCAACAACAAAAAGTCACTGATCAATTGTTTTTTTTTAAAAAGCTATTCGTTATTGACGTTTTGACCATGAGCAAAAATAGAGAGACCAGTGAAGCCCTCTGGCCTGGCCTTTCACTTGAGAAATTACTAGCATTCTGCCAGTGGCTTAAAAAAAGAATTACGTATTCATCAGTGAGGGAGAGAGACATGAAATACCAGGGCACCGTCACTGGCACATTTACTTCTGGGGAATGAAAGAGAGAGAGAGAGAGAGATGAAATACCAGGGCACCATCACTGGCACATTTACTTCTGGGGAATGAGAGAGAGAGAGGTAGAGGTAGAGAGAGAGATGGGGGACCAGAACATCACATGGGCATATTCACTTCCGGGGATCGAACCCAGGACCTCACACCTACAGTCCAGCCCTGTCGCCACTGCCCCCTCCTGAGCTGAGGTTTGTATGAATTTCTTTTTAATATGGTTCTAGGGGCTGAACTCAGGACTTAATTTAAGTGCAATAATGCTGAGTTGCCTTCCTGGCCCTGTTTTTATTCAGAATACACACACATATTTTAATTTACAAATTTTTTTGAGGTCAATTTAATAATTTTTGTTTATTTATTGGATAGAGACAGAGAAATCTAGAGGCAAGAGGGGAAGAGGGAGAGAGAGAGAGAGAGAAAGAGCTGCAGCATTGCTTCACGCTTGTGAAGCTTTCCCCATGCAGGTGGGCACTGGGGCTTGAACCCGGGTCCTTGTGTACTCAACCAGGTGCTGCCATCACCTGACCCCAAGATCAGTTATTTTTATTCTGTCTAAAAAAAAAAAAAAAAAAAACCTAAGAATTTGTTTGGGTTTTCGAGTCTCAACACATTCTGCAATACATTTTAAGTCTTAAGATACTGTCTTGTCTGAAGCATTAAAAGTTAGTGTTTATTGGAAGTAATGAGCTGTTGTACCATGCTTCCATCTGTGCAGGAAAATTTGAAAAAAAAATATGCTGAAACTATGGGAAGAATTTTTTTTTTTTCCTAAATCAGTTTGTTGAGGGGGATACTAAGTCCTAGGACAGCTGTTGCTGGCGGGGTACAACTCCTCATCCCCCCACTTCCCCAAGATGTGTGTCTGTGAACACTCACCCCTAACTGAGGTCTTTTCTGCCTTCATGCCCCTCCCCTGCCCCCCAGCACCCGCATCCCCTCCCTCACCAGAATCCTTTTGCTTTGGCGCAATATACCAATCCCAGTCTCAGTTCACTCTGCTTTTTCTTCCTTGGAAAGACTGATTGGTACACAGTCACCCAAGTGGCATGCCTGGGCCGCTGTCATTTTAAACGCAGTAGGCTTTAGACTCATAGTGGAAGTCAAGTCTGCCACTGTCAAAATGGCACGCTCCGTTTCTCGTCAATTTATGTGGGTTTTATGTGGATTTCCTACTATCACATCTACTGTAATCAAGTAGCCTAATGCCGTGTCACTTACGCTGCTTCTAAATTGGTATTTTTTTCC
The DNA here is from genome assembly GCF_950295315.1 of Erinaceus europaeus. Taxonomy (NCBI): domain Eukaryota; kingdom Metazoa; phylum Chordata; class Mammalia; order Eulipotyphla; family Erinaceidae; genus Erinaceus; species Erinaceus europaeus. The sequence continues at coordinate 16,391,536 of NC_080183.1, forward strand.
ATACATGCAAGTATAGCAGGGGCTTTCATAGAGTTAAATAAATATCCTGGCTTTGCGTGCTTATCGGTGAAAGCTTATTGGTGGGGAGCCGGGGGCTCGAACTGGGATCCTTACGCCGGTCCTTGTGCTTTGCGCCACCGTCGCTTAACCTGCTGCGCCACCACCTGACTCCTGACTTCTTTTCCCTTTTTTTTTTTTTTTGAAATATTTCGAAGCAAAGTTCCTGCATCATTTTCACCCCTTGCAGTTTCTGCCTGTCCTTTCTTTTTCTCTCTCTACTGTTTTCTGTCTCTACTTCTGTGAAGAGAGAGAGAGAGTGAGGGAGAGAGCAAGGGGGGGGAATGCCTTCTGGGAATGGTGAAGTCATAGGCACTAGGCCCAGCAAAGAATCTGGGTGGCAAAAAAAAAAAAAAAAGTCTAGAGGTTTGAAGGTGGCTCAGCTGTCAGAGCACATCTTCCCAAACAAGGACCTGGTTCACCTTGCAGAGGGAAGTTTCGTAAGTGGTGGGCTGGTGCTGTGATTCCCCCCCCCCCCGCCTTTCTGTCCCTCCCTGTCTTTCATCCTTTTTTAAAAAAAATTATCTATTGAGAGTCGGGCAGTAGCGCAGCGGGTTAAGCGCAGATGGCACAAACCGCAAGGACCGATGTGAGGATCCCGGTTCGAGCCCCCGGCTCCCCACCTGCAGGGGAGTCACTTCACAGGCGGTGAAGCAGGTCTGCAGGTGTCTGTCTTTCTCTCCCCCTCTCTGTCTTCCCCTCCTCTCTCCATTTCTCTCTGTCCTATCCAACAATGACGACAACAATAATAACAAACAATAAAACTACAAGGGCAACAAAAGGGAATAAATAAGGAATAAAAATTATTTATTATTTGATAGAGACAGAGAGAAGCTGAGGGGAGGAGATAGAGAGGGAGAGAGACAAAGAGGCACCCACAGCCCTGCTTCAGCACTTAGGAAACGCCCCCCTTGTAGGTGGGGACCGGGGACCAGAGCTGAGCAGGGCTCGGTCTGTCTGTATATCTCTCTCTCGTTATAATAAATAAAATATTTTAAAAAATGACAGCAGTGTAAGGTGCGCTATTCGATCCAGCCATTATTTGAATTGGCTGGTCACCAGGGTTATTGCTGGAACCAAGTGCCTGCACGACTCCACCTTTCCTGGCGGGTTATTCTTGGTTCTTCCTCCAGGACAGAGGTTGTGAGACAGAGCGGAGAGAAGCAGAGGCTGCACCACTGTTCTGTTCCTGACCACCCCCTCCCCTCTGCAGGCGCTCTCATTGGGTAGCTTGGGGCTCAAACCCAGGTCCTTGTACACGGTAGCACGCGCGCTTTACCAGGTGAGCCACCGGCTGGCCCCGTCTCCTTATCATTTTAGCGATCATGTGATCCCTTTAGTGCACCGTTTGCTTGTCGGGCTTGAAGGAGCTGGAGCCGGGCAGCCTCCCTCAGTGGTTTGAGTGTTTTTTGTTTTGTTTTGTTTTTGCCTCCAAGGTTATTGCTGGGGCTTGGTGCCTGCACCCCCAGGGCTCGCGGGCTCCGGAGCCACTGCGATCATCCCTGCATCTGATCTGCTCTGGAGCAGGGAGCCAGGCTGTACAGCTGCGCCCAGGGGCTCCTGGGCACCCCGCCCTTCCTGAGGGTTGCAGTGCCAATCCCCACGGCTGACTGATCCCCCACTCCCACCCCAGGCCTTCCTGAACGGGCACATCCCTGTGGAAACAGGGCTCTCAGACCTTGGGGTGCTCTGGGGAGAGGCCTGGAGGGTCTGTTCCCATTAGCGGGGACCCTGGTGGAGATATGGCGTGGCTAACTCCTCCTTGGCTTCCCCCCAAGACTGGCGTCACCATGGGGTGCAGGCGGACCATGCAAAGCCAAGCTACCATAGACTTGCCGGTGACCCAGTACTGCAGCCTGTACCTGGCCCAGGATGCCGTGTCTGGGTGGCTCTTATATTTTTGTTGTTCCTGGGACTTCACCATTCCTGGCTGATTTTTTGAGAAAGACAGAGAAGGGGCAGAGAGAGAGAGAGAGAGAGAGAGAGAGAGAATGAGTGAGCACGAGCCCACCCACAGCACCCATGGATGCTTCCTCCCATGCAGTGGGGGCCGGGTTCGTGCCTGGGTGCTTCACATGTCAGAGCCACGCACCGTCCAGGTGAGTTCTCTTGACGCTCTCTTGAATTTTTTTTTTTCATGGCCACCAGGGTTATCTCTGGGGCTCGGTGCCTGCAAGACGAATCCACCATACTTGCTGGCTATATTTTCATTTTTCTTTATTTTATAGAGAGACAGACATTGAGAGGGAAGGGGGAGAGAGATACGGAGAGAGAAAGAGAGTTGCACAAGCAGTGAAGGATGTGTACAAGTGTCTCTCAGTTCCACCTCTCTCTCTCTGTCTATCCCTCCCCTCTCAATTTCTTTCTGTCCTATCAAATAAAAGAAAAGAAGAAACATTAAGTTTCTGGGAGTAGTAGATTAACCATGCAGGCCCTGTGCCCCAGTGATAGTGCTGGTGGCAAAACAAACAAACAAACAAACAAGCAAACAAAAAACCAGCAGGAATAACAGAATCAGATACAGCGATATCACAGATTTGATTTAGGCATGGACTCTAAAACAGCTATACTCATTGTACTCAGAGAGATAAAAGATAGACCTTGAAGTTTTGGCAAGACTCCATAAACTACAAACATAATACTGTTACTGTGCAGAAGGGTCTGGGTTCAAGTCCCTGGTCCCTACCTACAAGTGATGAAGCAGTGCAAGTTTCTTTTCTTTTTTTTTTTCCCCCTTTTTTGTTGCAGCTTCGTTGTGGCTATTATTATTGCCCTTGTTGACGCAATTCGTTGTTGGATAGGACAGAGAGAAATGGAGAGAGGAGGGGAAGACAGAGAAGGGGAGAGAAAGACACCTGCAGACCTGCTTCACCGCCTGTGAAGCGACTCCCCTGCAGGTGGGGAGCCGGGGGCTCGAACCAGGATCCTTACGCCGGTCCCTGCGCTTTGCGCCACATGCGCTTAACCCACTGCGCCACCGCCCGACCCCCAACAGTGCAAGTTTCTCTGCCTCTCCCCTCTCAGCTTCTCTCTGTTTCTATATAAGATAATGCATACATAAAATTCAAAATATTCTTATTTATTTTATTTCAATGGGGCAGTGGGTGGGAGAGAGAGAGTGAGCCCTGCTCAGCTTTGGCTGATGGTGGTGCTGGGGGTTGAACCTGGGACCTCAGAGCCTCAGTCATGAAAATCTTTTGCAGAACCGTTACGTCCTCAGCTCCAATAATTTTTTTTTAAAGTTAAAGAGAAAAGAAAGACGACAAGAAAAACAGGAGGACTGATATAAGGAACTATCTACTTATATAACTATCTATAACTATATAACTATAGATACAATATATTGTATACATTATATATAACTATACAACTATAGATAGAACTATCTACCTCCTTAACACCAAGCTCTGAGGTTTGCCATCACAGTTCTCACATCTCTCTGTATTTTTGCTCAGAAACACTGGCGTTTCACCTGTAGTTTTTACCTTCATGTCTAATAACTTTTTTTTTTTTAGTGCCTCCAGGGTTATTGCTGGTTATTGCACTACGAATCCACTGTTTTTTTTTTTTTTTTCTATTTTATTTGATAGGACAGTGAGAGATTGAGAGGGGTGGGGGAGATAGAGAGAGGGAGAGAAAGACACCTGCAGACCTTCTTCACTGCTTGTGAAGTGACCCCCCTGTAGGTGGGGAACCGGGATCCTTGTGCCGGTCCTTGTGCTTTGCGCCATGTGCGCTTATCCCGCTGCGCCTCTAATAATTAAAAAAAATTTTAATCTTTATTTATTGAATAGAGACAGCCAGAAATCAAGAGGGAAGGGGGAAGAGAGAGGAAGAGACAGAGAGACACCTGCAGCCCTGCTTTACCGACTTGCAAAGCTTTCCCCCTGCAGGTGGGGACTGGGGGCCCGAACGTGGGTCCTTGCACACTGTAACATGTGCACTCAACCAGGTGCACCACCACCTGGCCCCTCTAATATATTTTTTTTTAAAGTGTTCATGTTTGGTGCTGGGAGATGATTCACCTGGTGATGACCCAGTTCGAGCCTTCAGTGCCACATGGGAACATTTTGGCAAAGGGGAAACTTCACAGGTGGGGGAGTAGTGAGGTGGTCTCTCCTCTCTCTCTGTCTCTCTCTTCCTCTCTGTCTCACTCCCTCTCTGGAAAAAAAAAAGGGAAAGCTCGCCAGGAAGGGTAGGCTCACACACGCTTGCAGCCCTAGTTGGAAGCCCTAGTGACAACAGAGAAATAAATAATAAACACGATTTCCCTGTAACTGTCACAGCGAGTAACGTTCACAAGAGCCCCGTCGCTCTTTCCCGAGTGAATCACGTCTCACCGGAGCTTGGCATCTGTTGCTTCTTCTCAAGTTGGAGCTCGACTTCTTCTTCTGAATCTCTCTTGATTTTTATTTCATTTTTGTATATTTACTTTTTTGGGGGAGGTATCTTCCTACCAGTCCCCCAGACTTTGAGGCCCTGTAGGAGTGACAGGAGTCCTGTGCATACCTGGCTGGTGGCATATCAGGGCGGGGAAGCTCTCCAGAGCGCATTTCCAGTGCGGCCTCACAACAGCTTTTTTTTTTTCTTTCCTTTTTCTAATTGCCATTCCAGAAATGCCATCACTCTTCCAGCCATAGAGCAAACTGCCGAGAACAAATTAATTATGTGTCTTCTCCACAGGCCGTTCAGAGGCAGATGGGAGGGAAGGGTTCGCTTCAGTTTTGCTGGCAGAGCTGTGCTCCCACGTGGAGGCTTCCCAGACCAGAGAGTGCGTGTCCTGGGCTCCCGGGGCCGGTGGCTTTGTCCGAGTGGTGGCAGCTCGGTCACGGGCGGGCCGAACCACAAGTCGCCCGTAATAATAGTATTAATTCCCCTTTATTTGCGGGATAGATGCTGTTTGCTGAGGCCTCACACACTCACATCTGCTTCCTTATTGGGATTTCAGGGCTGCCGGCCTGTTTGCTTTGCTTAATACCTTCCGACATCATTGCGATGCTTGTAATTCCGCCATTAGAGATGAATTCCTTTGGCTTAAAAGCTCTGCTCCTGATTAAAATGCCAGTATCCCTGGCAGCCGGGCGGCATGTTTTATTCATCCAGCTTCCTCAGCCACCCGGCAGCTGCCCTCCCCAGATGCCCTCTCCTGCAACTGTCTTTGTAGGGTGGCCTTTTTGGAAACAAGAACCTCCGTTTGGAACCCGTCCCGGGCCACAGAAGTCTGCTCTCAGTTGCCAGAGGTCGGGAAAACAGCTGGAGACTCTGGCTGAGCTGTCAGTGACCGAGCGAGGGAGCGAGGGCTCAGCTCCTGTGTCACTGCTTGTGGGGAGACTTCACCTGGGCCTGGGCAGTTAGGCTCCCTCTAGAGCAGTGACCTCTGCTGGGCAACGGCTGCGACGTCGGTGACCCTGTGAACATCTCGCTTTGCAAACCAACTAGCCCACAAAGCAGAGACAGTCTGTTCCGGATTTCCTGAGAGGAGGCAGTAAGTCAGGGGCTGGATGGGCCCAACATCTGAGCTGCTCCTGACTGGATTTAAAACCTTTTCTTCTGGGTTCCGGCGGGGGGGGGTGGCACACACCTCAGTCACTATGCACAGAGACCTGGCTGGGTGTGGGGCTGGATCCTGGCTGGAGCTTGAAGGAATCATATTAAGTGAGTTCAGTCATAAACAAAAGGATGACTGTGGGACGATCTCACTCACAGAAGTTGAAAAACAAGATCAGGGAGTTGGGCGGTAGCACAGCGGGTTAAGCGCATGTGGCACAAAGCTGAAGGATCCCGGTTCGAGCCCCCAGCTCCCCACCTGCAGGGGGTCGCTTCACAGGCAGTGAAGCAGGTCTGCAGATGTCTGTCTTTCTCTCCCCCCTCTGTCTTCCCCTCCTCTCTCTGTTTCTCTCTGTCCTATCCAACAACGATAACATCAATAACAACAATAATAACTACAACAATAAAACAAGGGCAACAAAAGGAAATAAATAAATATTAATAAAAAAAGAAAGAAAAACAAGGTCAGAAGGGAAATCACTGAGCAGCACCTGGACTGGAGTTGGTGTCCGGCAGCAAAGTGAAAGACTGGGGGTGGGGGGAGGGTTCAGGTCCTGGAACATGGCTGCAGAGGAGGACCTAGTGGGGGTTGAATTGTGATGCGGAAAACGTTATGCATGTACAAACTATTGTGTTTTGCTGTCAACTGTAAACCATTAATCCCCCAATTCATTAAAAAAAAAAAGACGGGGGGAGCTTCAAGAGTGATGGAGCAGTGCTGTGGGTCTCTGTCTCTATCTCCCTCTGCCTTTTCTCTGCAGACTTAGAGCTGAACCCCACACTTCTGTGGTTCCTCCATGCTTGGCCCAGCCTTTGCAGACCTGGAGAGGGTTCTGTGGAGACCCGAGATCCAGGGCTTGTCCAGCTACTTGGCCTCAGTATGGATGGTTTGCTGCCTGAACCATTCCTATCACGACTTTTTAAAAAGATTTTGTTTATGAGAAAGATAGGAGGAGAGAGAAAGAATCAGACATCACTCTGGCACATGTGCTACCGGGGGTCGAACTTGGGACCTCGTGCTTGAGAGTCCAAAGCTTTATCGCTGCGCCACCTCCCAGACCACCCTATTACGACTCTTTCCCCCCCTTCCAATTTTAATTTATTTGTTTTATCTCTGGGACCTTAAGCATGCATAGTTTTTACTGCTTCTGGCCTGGCTAGTTTTCAGTTTTATTTCAGGCAGGCAGGCAGACAGACAGGGCCAGGGAGGTAGCATCATGGTTATTTCAGAAAGATTTTTTCTGACTGAGGCTTCCAGGTCCCAAGATTAATCTCCAATACCACCCTAAACCAGAGCTGAGCAGGGCTCTGGTAACAAAACAAAACAAACATCAGGCAGACAAGCCCCCAGCACCAGAGCTTCCCCTAGTGCTTTTGTACTCCTATGTGGTGCCAGGGTTTGTTCCCTAGTCCTTGCCTTCCCAGCTGAGCTGTCTTCTCCCACCCCCACTTGGGCTCTTGGTGGAGTGTGTATGGGGGGAGAGAAGTGGGGGGCTCTTTGTGCAGGAGGACCTGGGGGCCCCTGCTGAGGGTAGATAGTATAATGGTTATGCAAAGAGACGCTCATGCCTGAGGCTCAGAAGTCTGAGGTTCAATTCCCCACACCACCATAAACAAGAGTTGCTCTGGTAAAAAACCAAAAAGACAAATAACAACAACAACAACAACAACAAAATGCAGTAATGAAAATGGTGTAGTTCTAGCGCATGGAGCAGATCAGAATGCCCAGAAGTTGACCCAGAAGTCTAGGAACGATCAATCCCCCCCCCCCCAACAATATGTGTTCATTTGTTAACGGAGAGAAGGCCAGAGCTCTGTTGTAGCACGCGCAGGATTCAACTTGGGACCTTTTGCTTGAGTTCTCTGCAAGTTACTGTGCTGTGCACTGCACTGCTTTGCTTGTTTTAGTAACTTGTCGTTTCCTTTAAAGATTTACTTCTCAGTGGCAAGCGGGGAGGAGAGGGAGAGGGGGAGGGAGAGGGACAGGGAGAGGGAGAGAGAACCAGGGCATCATCACTGCGGTGCCAGGGATTGAACTCAGGACCTCATGCTTAAGAACCCGACACTTTCTCCATCATGCCCTCTCCTGGGCCAGGACATGATGGGTTCGTCACACAGGTTTCAGTTTGTGATGGGCTCGGTTGGTGGCTGCGTCTTCACATTATCTGCTCTTTCTCTTTCCCGTGCCTGATAATTATGTCTTCTGATGAAGTACCAGACATTGCAATTTTATCTTTTTTTGGTGCTGGATAGTTTGTGTGGTTATAACTATTTTGAGCTTTGTTCTCAGGCATTGTTAAATTACGTTGGAAACAGTCTGATGTCCCCCCACCCCCACCCCAAGACTTGGATGTTTGTGAAGTTTGGGTGGGAGGGAGGAGGAGGTGTTGTTGCCCACCATAGAGGCAAGCCTGGATTATTTGACTTACTATTATTTTAGACAGAGTCAGAGAAGCAGAGAATTGGGAGGCGGGGGGGGGGGGGGGGGAAGGGAGACTGAGACCACAACATTAAAGCTTCCTCAGTGTGCGTGCGCCAGGCACACGGCTGTCACCTGTTCAGGTGACATTCACAGCCCTCACACCAGGTGTGACCCTCACACCTCCCGCTCCCCAGAAGTGTGGCTGCAGGGTCATGTGACTCCCGCTTCCTTTGCCTCCAGGATTGTCGCTGGTGCCCTGCGCCTGCCCTCTGAGTCCTCTGCTGGTGAAGGCCATTTTTTCCCCCCATTTTGTTGCCTCTGTTGTTGCCCTTGTTGCCATTGCTGTTGTTGTTGTATAGGACAGAGAGAAATGGAAAGAGGAGGGGAAGACAGAGGGGGAGAGAAAGACAGACACCTGCAGACCTGCTTCACCGCCTGTGAAGCGACTCCCCTGCAGGTGGGGAGCTGGGGACTCGAACTGGGATCCTTGCACCAGTCCTTGTGCTTGGCACCATGTGTGCTTACTGCCTGGGCCCTGTTTTTTTTTTTTTTAAATATTTATTTATTCCCTTTTTGTTGCCCCTTGTTTTTTATTATTGTAGTTATTATTGTTGATCTCATCGTTGTTGGATAGGACAGAGAGAAATGGAGAGAGGAGGGGAAGACAGAGGGGGAGAGAAAGACAGACACCTGCAGACCTACTTCACCGCCTGTGAAGTGACTCCCCTGAAGGTGGGGAGCCGGGGGCTCGAACCGGGATCCTTACGCCGGTCCTTGCGCTTTGCACCACGTGCGCTTAACCTGCTGTGCTACTGCCTGACTCTCTTTCTTTTTAATTTGTTGCTGCTTCCGCACCCCAGGGCCTTGCTGACTGTCCCCTCCTCCCCCTGCAAGTGGGAGGACTCCTCTCTGTCTCTTCCCTCTGTCTCCCACACATCCTGACCCCCCACTGGAGATGTCACTCAGTTCTGATGGGGAGCCCCAAGGACTCAGTCTGGCTCTCGGGACTTTCTGTCACCTCACCCTTTGGAGAAGGCCGTGAGTGGAGTGTTGCCCTCCTCCGGACTGGCCCACCCCTCCCAGTCAGTACCCAGTCTCTTCCTAGTGAAAAGGCCAGCCTGGAGCGGTGAAGCCCTAGTGATGCCGAAAGCAAAAACAGCCCCGGGAAGAAGGAGGTGGCTCAGCTGTAGAGCAGCCTGCAGACGGGCGGCTCTGGGCTCCTTCCCTGTCGCCTCAGGACCACAGACAGAAAGACAAAGGCAACTAGAACATCAAGAAAGGCAGACAGCTATTTTGGCTGATTAAACAAACAAAGCGCTAGCGATATTGATGGCCGCCTCCACACTGAGTGTTTCCTGTAGGTGGAGGAACGCGTAGGACAAGCACACTTCACCCATCAGCCTTTCTTCCAGCTGTTTCTCACTGACAGCCCCAGCTGTGCAGTACAGCAGCCCCTGTACATGTGCCCATTGAGAGTTCTGGGGCAGGGCGGGGGAGACAGCATCATGGTTCTGCAAAGAGACTCTCATGCCTGAGGCTCCAAAGTCCCAGGTTCGGTCCCCTGCACCATCATAAACCAGAGCTGAGCAGGGCTCTGGTAAATCAATCAATAAATAAATGAGAGAAAGAGAGAAAGAGAGAGCGAGAGTGAGCGAGTTCTAGGCCTGGGGGAGATGGTTCACCCAGCAGAGCACACACTGTTGTGAGCAAAGATCTGGGTTTGAGCCTCTGACCGTCACATGGGAGCATCATGCAAGGGGAAAGCTTCACGGGCAGTGGAATGGTGCCGCAGGGTCTCTGTCTCTCCCCCTTTTTCTAAAAAAAGACAGAGTGGTGGAGTCGGCTGGTTCAGAGCTCCAGTGAACAAAGCCCTGGTGGGATGTTACCATGCTTGAGGATCCGAGTTCAAGCCCCCAGTCCCCACCTGAAAAGGTGGTGCCGGGGGGGGTTTTTCAATAGGTGGTGGAGCAGGGCTGCATGCAGGTCTCTGTCTCTCTCTCCCTCTCTCTCTCCCCCTCTATCAAAAATAAAATAGAAAAGGGGCCGGGTGGTGGTGCACCTGGTTGAGTGACATGTTACAGTGCCCAAGGACCTGGGTTCACGCTCCTGGCCCCTACCTGCAGGGGGAATGCTTTGCAAGTGGTGAAGCTGGTCCGCAGGTCAGTCTCTATCTGCCTCCCCCTTCCTCTCAATTTCTGGCTGTCTATCCAATAAAGATAATGATAATATATAAGACCAGTCACTTGATGTTGCATCAAACCAGGACTCTGGGGAAGCAGGGCAGGGAGGGCTGGGGGGCCCCCTGGACCCAGCCTGCACACTCACGCTCTTCTCCTTCCCGAAGGTGCACCTGCGCTCTGCCCGCCGCCTGCGGGAGCTGTGCTGTGCCAACCGCGGCACCTTCATCAAGGTGGGCCAGCACCTGGGCGCCCTGGACTACCTGTTGCCCCCCGAGTACACGCACACCCTGCGTGCCCTGCACAGCCAGGCCCCGTGCAGCAGCCTGGCCGAGGTCCAGCAGGTCATCCGCGAGGAGCTGGGCCAGGAGGTACAAGGCGCGGGACGGGGAGGGCGGGCGCGGGTCCTGTAGGGGCACCCACCTCTGCTGGAGGGCAGCGGGGACTAGGGCCTTGTGGAGACCACCTTAGAAAGGTAGGAAGCGGGGCCGGGTGGTGGCGCACCTGGTTGAACACACATTACCATGCACAAGGACCCGGGTTCGAGCCCCCTGGTCCCCACCTCCAGGGAGAAAGCTTTGTGAGTGGTGAAGCAGGGCTGCAGGTGTCTCTCTGTCTCTCTCCCTCTCTACCAGCCCCTTATCGCGATTTCTGGTGGTCTCTATTCAATAAATAAGGATAATATAAAGAAATTAAGGGGGTCGGGCGGTAGCACAGCGTGTTAAGCACACATGGCACAAAGCACAAGGACTGGTGGAAGGATCCCGGTTCGAGCCCCCGGTTCCCCACCTGCAGGGGAGTCGCTTCACAAGTGGTGAAGCAGGTCTGCAGGTGTCTGTCTTTCTCTCCCCCCTCTGTCTTCCCCTCCTTTCTCCATTTCTCTCTGTCCTATCCAACAACGACGACATCAATAACAATAACAATTATAACTACAACAATGATTAAAAAAACAAGGGCGACAAAAAAGGAAAATCAATAAATCATATATATATATATATATATTTATATATAAAGAAATTAAAAAGAAAAAGGCAGGCATAAAATGAGACATTGGGATCTGCAGGATCCCGAAATGGCTCTCAAATATTGATTCCCTCAGGATGGTATAAACTGCCCAGTTCCCCATGGGCTGGACACACAGAGTCACAGTCTCATCGCCACTGGCTGAGAGATGAGGGAGCGGCCCGGGGCGGGCGGGGACTCTCCTCTAGGTGACGGCCATGTGCTGTTTTGTGCGTGTGGCCCCTCACCCAGCTAATGTGGGATTCCTTAGTAGCTGAGGGTCTTGGAGAATTAGCCAAACTGTTTTTATTTATTTATTTATTTGACAGAGGTAGAGAGAAATCAAGAGGAAAGGGGAAGATGGGGAAAGAGAGACACCTGCAGACCTGCTGCACTGCTTGCAAAGCTTGCCCCCTGCATGGGGGGGCTGGGGGCTTGAACCTGGCTCCTTACACATGGTGACATGTATGCTCAACCAGGTGCGCCCCCGCCCGACCCCCTTTGTTCTCTCTCTCTTTTTTTTAATATTTTATTTTATTTATTTTCCCTTTTGTTGCTCTTTCTGTTGTTGTTGTAGTTATTATTGTTGTTATTGATGTTGGATAGGACAGAGAGAAATGGAGAGAGGAGGGGAAGACAGAGAGGGGGAGAGAAAGACAGACACCTGCAGACCTGCTTCACCGCCTGTGAAGCGACTCCCCTGCAGATGGGGAGCCGGGGTTTGAACCGGGATCCTTATGCCGGTCCTTGTGCTTTGCGCCACCTGCGCTTAACCCGCTGCGCTACAGCCCGACTCCCCCCCTTTGTTCTCTTTTACAAGGCAGCGTGACTGTGAGCAGGGGCCCACGTGGGAGCCCTTCTTCCTGGAAGGCCCCTGGGAGCAAGGGGTGTGAAACGCTAAGACAGTACAGGCCCTAGGTCCAATATGGATAGATTTATGTCTCTCTATATTTATATTCATGTCTATTTATATTTACATTATATTTATTTTATATTTATATACATTTATATTCTATTTCTATTTACATTTATATATATTTGGAGAATGAAACAGCCTTTACTTCTCTTTTTACTTTTTTGCCTCCAGGGTTATTGTTGCTCCTGGTGGCCATCTTTTTTTTTTTTCTTGTTTTATTGGATAGGACAGAAGGAAATTGAGAGCAGAGGGGAAGACAGAGAGGGGGAGAGAAAGACAGACACCTGCAGACCTGCTTCACCGCCTGTGAAGTGACTCCCCTGCAGGTGGGGAGCCGGGGGCTCGAACTGGGATCCTTACGCCGGTCCTTGCGCTTTGCACCACCTGCGCTTAATTTGCTGCGCCACTGCCCGGCCACCCGAGCCTTTACGTCTTATAGCCAGTCTGGGGACACAGTGTAGCTGGAAGGGTGGGTGGAAGGGGGTCCTCAGAAGGTCAGGTTTGGGGACCCATCGTGTGCTGGAGGGGCAGCTGGCACTGGGCCCCCATTGAGACTGCAGCTGGCAGTGCCAAACCTGGGAGGCTAGCAAGTGCCTTGAGCCGAGATAGTCGTTCTCGGGCTGGGAGGTAGCTCAGCTGGTGGAGTGCACACTTGAGTGTGAGGACCCAGGGTTGAGCCTCTGTCATGCCGTGGAGCCCGGCTGCCTGGGGATCTGACTCTGAGGCTGCTGAGCCCAGAAGCCCCTGTGTGTTCTCTCCCTACCCGGGCACCTCCTCAAAGTGGGGGAGACGGAGGGCAAGGGGAGCAGAGTCAGCACTGTGAGCAGCGGGGGCAGCTGGGTGCGGGCTGGGGGCACCAGGCAGTGTGGGGCTGTGCTTCCTGCCGAGCCTGCCAGCCTCCTCTGTCCCTCCATTTCCTCTAGCACAGGAGTCATCCCCCAATTAACCCGACACCAGGCGCTGTAATAACAGTGCAGGGTGCCTCCGTGGGCAGGTGGGTGGCAGCTCTGCCCTCCCCCCCCCAGCTGACATATCTCTGGTGAGTTGCAGGGGAGGGACCAGGCCCAAGCCCACCACGTGTGCTTACCTCGCTGGCCCGGCCTGTCTGGGACTGGGAGACAGTGCCTGCATTTTTCAGGCCCCTTATGGAGGTGCCCTGGAGCCCTCTGAGGCAGGAGCTGAAGGTCACAGTTACATTTGGGGGGCGCCCCTCCAGCTACAAAGCCTATGGCTCCCCACCTCCCAGCAGTTAGCACAGAGCAAAGCCGCCCCTTCCCTCCCTGCCCTCCTGGGAAGATGCGTTTGTTCCCTGGTGACACTTTCTCAGGCTGTGGGCGGAGGGTGGGGAAGTGGGGGCAGGTGGGAAGGTGTGGGCGGGAGGGCGGAGGCATGTCACTCACTCTGCTTTCTCCTCCTCCCTGGCCTCTTCGGAGTCACGTCTTGGGGAACACCCTGCCCCAGCACCCCCAAGATGTCTGATCCTGGGAGCTCTGGACTCAGGAGCGGGGCTGAGGGATGGCATCTGTGGGACGTCTGCTTCCTGGGTTCAGGCGGCAGCAGGGTGACTGCAGCTGGATGAGGTGGAGGCTGCTTTGTGCCTGGCTGAAGTGGTGGGTGGCATCTGTGGCTATGGGAGACCCCCCCCAACAGAGGGCTTGGAGGGTCACGGGTGGCCCGGGCTGAGGAGCTGGCCCTTGTGTGTGTGTGTGTGTGTGTGCGTGTGTGAGTGTGTGTCTGTGTGTGTGTGAGTGTGTGTGTGTGTGTGTGAGTGTGAATGTGTGTGTGTGAGTGTGTGAGTCTGTGTGTGTGAGTGTGAGTCTGTATGTGTGTGTCTGTGAGTGTGTGTGTGTGAGTGTGTGAGAGTGTGTGTGAGTGTGTGTGTGAGTGTGTGTGTGAGTGTGTGTGAGTCTGAGTGTGTGTGTGAGTCTATGTGAGTGTGTGTGTGAGTGTGTGAGTGTGTGTGTGTGAGTGTGTGTGTGAGTGAGTGTGTGAGTCTGTGTATGTGTCTGTGTTAGTGTGTGTGTGAGTGTGTGAGTGTGTGTGTGAGTGTGTGTGAGTCTGTGTGAGTGTGTGTAAGTCTGTGTGTGTGTGAGTGTGTGTGTGTGAGTCTGTGAGTGTGTGTGTGAGTCTGTGAGTGTGTGTGTGAGTCTCTGTGTGTGTATGAGTCTGTGTGAGTGTGTGAGTCTGTGTGAGAGTGTGTGTGTGTGAGTGTGAGTGTGTGTGTGTGTGAATGACTCCTGTTGGTTCTAAATCAGCCTAACCTCCTGAGCAAGCATGGACAGGTGAGGATGGGCAAGTGGGTGGGGACTGTCCTGGCAGGGCAGTGGGCTTGGGGCAGCAGTCTACACATGGACGAGACATGGGAGGGGGCTCAATGCTGACTTTAGTATGCTCGTGGGCTCTGCAGAGTGAGGAGGGCAGGAGAGGTACCGGACTCTTGAATAGAGCGACACTTTGTTTTAAATTTTTATATTTTCCCTTTTGTTGCCCCTGGATTGGAGTACTGGGGGCCGGGGCTGGCAGAGAGGAACTGAGGGCTGGGCTGGGCAGGAGGCGTTTGCTGGGTGACCAGTGTGGGGACTTCAAACAAAGCTTTGTGGGCACCCAGGAGAGCACACGTGTTAGTGTCCGGGTCAGAGACACCCTGACTCTCCTGGCTTCAGTGGGAAGCGGGTCTGAGTCGTCACATGCTTCCAGGATCTCTGTCCTCCTCTCCCGGAGAGATCTGTGTCATTGGCAGAGACCTAGACACGTCACTGGGTGCCACCCGCCATCCGGGTTATTAAGATGGGGCCCGTGGAGCTGTTAGATTTATGACAGTCGCTGGGGGATTATGAAGAGCCATTTGTCAAACGTCAGTGCCCGCGGCCCATAGTTGGCACCGGGTTTGCTTAAGCTGAGGAGCTGGGGGGGGGCCCTCCCGTGAGTTCTGAGTGACAGAGAGCACGGGTGGCTCCCCAGGCTGGCCGCCACACTGGACGCTTGTCTGTGGTCACTTCTGCAGGTGTCTGGGCTGTCCCAGATCGGCCTGACCGTGCCCCCCCCCCCGCATCCTTGCCCCCTGCCCAGGAAGAGGGTGGTGAAGCCAGATGTCACCCCACTTGTTCCTTGGGAAACATGCACTGAGCGGTCAGCTGCCTTCAGCACATGTTGGGGATGGGGGGGCATAGTCCTGAGGAGGGGACAGCCTGGCTGTGATCTGACGGGTCTCTTGATGAGAAAGGGTCAGGGGCGCATGTGCAGAGGTCCTGTGGTGGGCAAGGAGGGGAGTGAGCTGGTGGTGGGAGGGGGACGGGGATGGAGTGCAAGCAGGGCCACCCAGTGGGTCCATGCTGGGGGTCTGGGCGCTAGAGAAGGGAGAAGTGACAGGGTCAGCCCACATTTAGAAAACTCACTTTTGGGGGGCCAGGTGGTGGTGCACCTGGTTAAGCACACACATTACAGTGTGCAGGGACCCGGGTTCAAGCCCCTGGCCCCCACCTGCAGGGGGAAAGCTTCATGTGTCTCTCTGCCTCTTTTCCTCTCTATCTTCCCCTCTCCTCTCAATTTCTCTCTCTGTCCAATAATAAATAAATAAATGAAACTCACTTTTGTTGCCTGTGGGTTAGAGGGGGTTGGGTAGGGAGGTAGTGGGAGGATGGGAGGGTGGGAAGGAACTGAGGGGCCAGGGTAGGCAGGAGGCCATCGCTGTTCCTGGGTGAACCAGTGTGATGGACCCAAACAAAGATTTATTGGAGATGGGTTCAAGCCCCAGGCTTTCACCCGCAGGGGGAGCTTCAAGTTGTGGAGCAGGGCTGCAGGTGTCTTACCTTCTCTCTTGGCCTCTCAGTCCCTATCAAAAAGAAAAAGCAAAGAGAAAAAGTCTGCCTGGAGTGCTGTAGTCACGCAGACACTGAGCCTCAGTGCTAATCTTGGTGTCAGAAAAAAAAAGTCAGTGTTATAAAAACATTAAACAAGTGAGCACACCCCCTTGACCTACGCACACACGGCCAGGGAGACCTTCTTCCTGCTGCTGTTCCCACTCCAGACAAGGACGTCGATAACTTTGAATCGGGCCAGCAGTAATTAAAAAGCACATGACTAGTCATTTTAAAACGCAGTTGTTTTACTTAATTGATTTTGCCGCCAGGCCCAGGAAGGGGTGGGGGATGGGATGGGATAAGGGAGCTAGCTTCTTTGAGAGGGAGGGCAGCCGAGGTCCTGGGTTCAAGAGTCTGGTCCAGCTGAGGCTGTCTGCAGGGAGTCCATGGTGGTGCCTCCCTAGTTAGGGGCTGGATGTTAGTTCCAGCTACCTGGGGTGGAGGGGGGTCTCTTCTGCTTGGTGGGGGCCTATTTCCCCCTTCTTCTTCGTGGCCTTAGAGCAATGCACTCAACACTTTGAGTCGAGGCTCCGTTTGGAGACTTTATTCATATATAATTACAGGCTGAGGCACCAGTCTTTAATTACTTTTTTTTATAAGCCAGAGAAGAACATCCACTGGCAATCAACGAGAGAGAGAGAGAGAGAGAGAGAGACAGTGTGTGAATGATAGAGAGGGTGGCCATAGAGGGTGGGCAGGGCAGGGACAGGGGACACTGGGTGGGGGGGCAGTTTTTGGACTGGCTTCAGTTCCATGCCCCTCTGATTCCTCTGGTCATATTGCGGGCTTGGGCCAGTCCTCAGAGCTCGGTGTGGCTAGAGGTCTCTTTTCTTGGGGCCAGGGCGGACCAGCCCCCCCCACCCCCCTCAGTTTCTCTCTGTCTCAAAGTGGAAGAGGGGAGGGATCGGGGAGGTAAGGACACACCTGCAGTCTTGCTTCACCGCTTGTGAAGCTCCCCCCCTCCTTACAAGTGGGGACTGGGGCCTTGAACCAGTGTCCTTGTGTGTCAGCTGCCTCCTGGCCCCTTGCTTTTACATTTGGGGCTTTTGGGATTCATAGGCGTGTGGGAGTAGAGGTCATTTCCACGGGGAAATGAGTTGATTTGATTGTCTTCTGGTGGGGAGAAGCATGGACCAGCCTTGAGCGAGTTCTGTTTTGCTGCCGGATAATTCTACCTGTGTTCTGGGCGCAGGGGGCACAGCCCTCGGAGAGACAGAAACCGGCTTTTGGGGCTGGTGTCCTAGTGTGGCCAACAGGAATCTGGGCCCTTGCGTTCTCCCAGCCCAGGCTCACATCCAGGTCAAAGGTTTCTTGTGCCCAGAGAACCAGGAAGACTTGGGGTCCAAGACCAGGCAGGAATCACCAAGGAGGGGAAAGGGCCAATCTGGGGGGTTGTAAATCTGGGAGGGGCCTGCATAACCAAGCTCTAAGAAGGGGGGACAGGCACGCCCAGCTGGATTCCCTGCAGAGAAGGGAGGCCCCTCCTCAGGCTCCCGGCCCTTTGGCCCCTGGGGATGTTGATAAATGGAGCTGAGTTTAGTGGAAGCTGTGGAAGTGACAGTGGCTGGGGAAGTGATTTATGGGCTGAGATGCGCAGAGGTGGGGGACAGTGGCGTTTGAAGTCTGGGAGGGGGCTCTGAGGCAGGACAGCATGGCTGCCACAGAAGGGACGGGGCAGGGGATCGAGGGGGATGCGAACTGAACGGACTTCTCGGCACCAGAGCCTGGGGGCTCGTCTCCTGTCAGGGGAGTCGTGTGAACAGCCACATATATGCAGACACATTTGCATGAGTGTGAGAGTGTGTGCATGTCCAGGCTTTTAAAAAACTTATTTAAAAAAAAAAATTTGATAGAAAACACACGTAGAACCTGAACTGGAATTGGCGTATTGCACCAAAGTAAAAGATTCTGGGGTGGGTGGGTGGGGAGATTACAGGTCCAAGAAGGATGACAGAGGACCTAGTTGGGGTTGTATTGTTATATGGAAAACTGGGAAATGTTATGCATGTACAAACTATTGTATTTACTGTGGAATGTAAAACATTAATTCCCCAATAACGAAATAAAAAAAAAAAAAGAAAAAATTTATTTGATAAATACAGAAATCAAGAGGGAAGGAGGGGGGGAGAGAGACACACACACACACACAAAGACACCTGCAGATCTGCTTCACTGCTTGGGAAGCTCCCACACATGCAGGTGGGGAGCCGGGGGCTTGAGCCTGGACCCTTGTTCGTGGTGACATTGTGTTCTGCTAGGTGCGTTACCACCGGCCTCACGCCTGGTCTTTTCCGGAACTGTCAGGTTGCATAAGGACTAAGGGAAAAAAAAAGGGCGGGTTGATCATTTCAGCCTTGGCCAATCTCGGGAGAGACTTCTGGGGGCCTCCTTCCCACCCGGGGGGCAGGACTGGGGGTTTGAGGGCTTTCTTGAGCATCTTTCTTTCACACTGACTGGCCCCTCTAAAGGGAAGGGAGGCAGAAAGGAGGTGGGAACAGAAGTCTGTGGGGTTTGCTTTCCATTCTTTCAAAGGGGAAGGTGTTGAGGCAGGGCACCGAGGCCGAAAGCAAGGCCAGGCTGGCGAGTGGCCGGGGAGGCCCCAGGAAGAGGGGCTTGGGGACCCGCTGGAGAAGCCAGGAGAGCTGGCTGCGGGGGCGTGAGGGCTCCAGCCTGCAGGCTCCTGCCGCCGACTGGACTCTGAGCAGCTTCCATGTGCTGCCTGCCCTGGGCCCAGCTTCTGAGAACTGCTGAGTCCTCACACCATTGGTGGATAATGCACACTTGCAAATACATTTTATTTATAATAGAAATGGAGAGAAATTGGGAGGGCAGGGGGAGATAGAGAGGGAGACAGACACCTGCAGCCCTGCTTCACCTCTAGTGACGCTTCCTCCCTGCCAGTGGGGTGGGGGCCGGGGGCTGGAACCCGGGTCCCTGTGACGGCAACACGTGTGCTGGGCCTCTGGGCCACCGCCTGGCCTCCCGGCACCTCACCCAGTGAGCTGGCCGCTGAACGTTTTAGACAGAACTTCTAAGGCGCTGAATGGAGGGGGCAGCCCCCAGCCACGTGTCGCCTCCCACCCCCACTCCTCTTCTCAGTTCCTCTGTCCTCTCTGCACTCTGCAGGTCCAGGATTTGTTCCAGAGCTTCGACGACACTCCCCTGGGGGCCGCCTCGCTGGCCCAGGTCCACAAGGCGGTGCTGCACGACGGGCGCACAGTGGCCGTGAAGGTGCAGCACCCCAAGGTGCAGGCGCAGAGCTCCACGGACATTCTCCTGATGCAGGTGACGACTCTCCCCTCCTGGGACACAGGGTGGGCGTGGCTCCAGGATTCATGGGCGTGACTCCAGGGTGCGTGGGCGTGACTCCAGGGTGCGTGGGCGTGACTCCAGGGTGCGTGGGCGTGACTCCAGGCTGTGTGGGGGTGGCTCCAGGGTGCGTGGGCGTGGCTCCAGGGTGTGTGGGCGTGGCTCCAGGGTGCGTGGGCGTGGCTCCAGGGTGTGTGGGCAGGAGAAATGAGACCCCTGTGACTTTTCTTTTTTATATAGTTTTAAAGTTTTTAAAAATATATTTTGTATATTGTTTATTGAATAGAAACAGCAAGAAATTGAGAGGGAGTGAGGAGACGAGAGACAGAGAAACACCTACAGCACTGATTCATTGTTTGCGAAGGATTCCCCCTGCAGATAGGGTCTGGGGACTTGAACCTAGGTCCTTGTGCACTGTCGTATGTGCGCTTAACCCGATGCACCGCCACCTGGCCCCCTTGTGATTGGTGTCAACCAATCATGGTTCACCTTCCCAGGAGAATGCTCATCTTCCCTGAAGGACATGAAAGAAGCACCACGTGGGGTCCCGCTAGCCAGGAAGGTGGGGACAGTATCTCTTGGCTTGAGGCACCCAGTAGCCACCATAGTGCTCTGTGCCACCTGCGTGCCTGGTCCTGCCCTTGGGGTGCGGCACAGTCTGGGGGATGGCCTGGTGGGTGGTGGCCCAGACATGGAGGCCTGCTTTTGTGAGACAGTATTGGCTGAGTCTGCTGGTGACTTGGCACAAAAGGAAACAGCAGGCCAGATGTGGGCTCCGTCTCTGCCCCTCTCTCCTGCCTTTGTCCCTTTTTCGGCGGGCAGCTCTTCTGGATGCAGAGCCAGTGGCTCTTATTGATTGGAGTGGCCGTCTGGAGCCAGACTAATTGGGCCCGGAGATGGGGACAGTGATTCAGCAGGAAGGGGCCGAGTGACAAGGCAAAGGCCATCCGTCTGCAGACAGGCTGGCTTTGCAATGGCTGGGAGGGGCCAGAGCTCTCTGCTGGTCACCGTGGGGTGGCAGGGCAGGGCTCGGGCCCCCTGGTCACTGTGGGGTGGCAGGGCAGGGCTTGGGCCCCCTGGGAGCCAGTGGTAAGGCCCCAGCCCTCAAATCCAGACAGCTCCACCCTGTACCTGCCCCTCTGTTCTCTCAAGCTCTGAAGGAGGTGACGAACACGCCACTTGTCCTACCGTCCTCAGAGAATCTAGATCACGTCCAGGCACTGTCCCCCTCACATCCCAAAGTGCTTTGCATTGTTGGGGTGACTCTGTTCCCAGCAGCACTGGAGCCTGACCCATTGTTAGGTGTCATGTGGCCCATCCCAGGGGTCTTGAAACATCAAGGCCTGTCACAGTTCTGTTTCTGATTTATTTTCTGAGTCACGTTCTCAGTACAGGCTGTCTGTTCGCTCGTTGCTTTTTCTGACAGTGCTGAGTGAGCTGTGGGTGGCCGGGTGATGTTTGTGCTGGTACAGAATTCAGCTGCTGGGGGGCTGGACTGTGGCACACCTAGTAGAATGCATATGTCACCATGCACAAGGACCCGGGTTCAAGCCCCCTGTCCCCACCTGCAGAGGGGAGCTTTACAAGCGGTGGAGCAGTGCTGCCGACGTCTCTCTCTCTCTCTCTCCTTTAATTCTCTGCCTTCCCTCTCCCGCTCAGTTTCTCTGTGTCCTATCAAATAAGTAAGTTCGTATTTGAAAAATTACAAAGAACACGTGGAATAGTGACCGTCTTATAAAAAAAAAAAACCCTGGGGCCAGGCAGTGGTGCACCTGGTTGAGTGCATGTTACAGTGTGCAAGGACACAGGTTCAAGCCCCTGGTCCTCACCGGCAGGGAGAAGCCTCAGGAGTGGTGAAGGAGATGTCTGTCTGTCTCTTCTCCTTCTCTATTTCCCCCTTCTCTCTGTTTCTTTCGGTATCTCTCTAATAAATAAATAAAAATAAAAAAGAATCAACAACTGATTTTATTATTATTAATCATTTTATTATCATTATTATTTTACTTTTAAAAAGCTTATTTTTTTCTATTTATTTATTATTGAATAGAGACAGAGAGCAATTGAGAGGGTGAGGGGAGAAGTAGAGAGGGAGAGAGACAGAGAGACACCTACAGCCCTGCCTCACCACTCGTGAAGCTTCCTGCAGGTGGGGGTTAGGGGTTTTGAACCTGGGTCCTTGTGCACTGTGATGTGAGCGCTTAACCAGGTGCGCCAATGCCTGGCACCTATTATCACTTTATTATCATTTAGTTTCCAGTACAGCTGCTGGCAGGTTGGTGCAGTCTCTCACCTCCCCGAGACAGGTGTCTGTAAGGCACTCTCACCCCCAACATAGGTCCTTCCTGCCGTCATGTGCCAGGACGCTGACGCCCCCAGCTCCCCCCCACCTGCCCTCCTTCCCCAGAATATTTTGCTTTGGTGCAACACACCGAGCCCAGCCCAAGTTTTCTTTGGTGTTGGCAAATATGTTTCCAACCCCTAGAGATGGAGACAGGCCCAGGGAAACTCCCCTGCAGCCTGCAGTTGTGTTTGCTGCCAACAGTGCCTGTTAATAACGTGTCAGAATACCGACAGGGGCCGGGGATTGTGAGCTGTGTACGCCTCCCGAGCTGATATTCTGATCCTTGTCAGAGCCGTGGAGACACTGCGTCTTGTCTGCTGTCCTCCTGCAGAAGATGATTTCTCTCTCAGTGTGGAGCAGGGCGATGACCAGAACCTGTGCTTCAGCTGTGTCTTACGGTTTACAGAGCTTGCTGTAGGCCGTACCTCAGGCTTCCTATTGTGCCGTCCTGTGACATGTTGCACGAGGCCTGGCTGCACGAGGGAAGAGGAGGAAGGGCAGGTGGGGTGGAGCGGGGACACAACCGAGTACCTGGCCTCAGCTCTAGTGCCAAGTATGTGACCCTGAGAATCGCGCCCCTTCCCAGACCCGTGTCCTTTGTGACGTGGGCGTGAAGAGGGTGGCATGACAACACGTGTAAGTGTCCTGTGTTCCAGTGTGACAGGCAGGAGGTGGCCTCCCCAGCAGCACCCTCTTTTTGCTATTATTATAAGTACCAACCACGGGCTTTTATTTATTATTATTATTATTATTATTATTATTATTGTGTCTAGGGTTGTCACTGGGGCTCGGTGCCTGCTCTACAAATCTCTGTTCTTGGCGGCCATGTTTTTCCCATTGTTGTTGTTGTTGTTGGATAGGACAGAGAGAAATGGAGAGAGGAGGGGGAGATAGAGAAGGGGAGAGAAAGACAGACACCTGCAGACCTGCTTCACCGCCTGTGAAGTGACCCCCTCCCCTCCCGCAGGTAGGGAGCCAGGGCTCGAACTGGGGTCCTTGTGCTTCAAAAGGGAATAAATAAATAAATATTTAAAAAAATCTTTTAAAAAAATAAATAAAAGAAAGCAACTAAGAACTGACTTGCCCACCACCCACAGACCTTTTGAGACCAGTTTTCTGAGTGTTGCTGAGTGTTTTTTTTTTTCTTCCTGGTTATGAATTAGTCTACTAATTAGTTATCAGCAGCTAATATCAATCAATACCATCCTTGCTGTTATGATGAATGACGTTTGTATTAATAATAACCCAATAGTGCCGGTAATGACTAATTATGTGATTGATTAGCAGCAGAAAAAAATCTTTAAAGAGCTATTTGGAGACGAAGGGTAATTAAAATGTTCCCAAATAATAGTGATCAGACCCTTTTAGTTGATGGGATAGAGAGCAATTGAGAAGGGGAGAGGGAGAGAGGAAGACAGACACCTGTCGTAGTTATTGTTGTTATTGTTGTCGTCATTGTTGGATAGGACAGAGAGAAATGGAGAGAGGAGGGGAAGACAGAGAGGGGGAGAGAAAGACAGACACCTGCAGACCTGCTTCACGGCCTGTGAAGCGACTCCCCTGCAGGTGGGGAGCTGGGGGCTCGAACCGGGATCCTCACATCGGTCCTTGCACTTTGCACCACCTGCGCTTAACCTGCTGCACTGCTGCCCGACTCCCCCTTTGGTCGCTGCTAAAGGTCACCAGAGGGCATGGTGACAAGATGTGGTCCTGAGCCCAAGAGCCCGGCAATGTCCTATGAAGTCCTGGCCTCCTCGCTGCCACCTTTGCTTCTTGTTTCTTGTGACACAGGTAGACACAACACATGAAGTAAATGGATTATCCTCAGGTCACAGGCCCAGCCCTCAAAAGACGAGACTGAAATCAGACTGCAGCCACATGCTATTAAAGTGGGCTTGGGTAGAAATGGAGTCCAATTATCCTGTGTGACGATCCTTTCGGAATGGTGTTGGAACCAGGGTTTAAAAGCAAAGCTGTCGGGGTCGGGTGGTGGCGCATCCCGTAGAGCACACGCGCACCAGCATGCAAGGACCCGGGTTCAAAGCCCCCCACCCGTCCCCACCTGCAGGCAGGAAGCCTCACACCTGGTCCACTGATGTCACCGGGTCTTGCTCTCAGTCACACTTAACTGACACCAGTCAGCTCTCACCTGAGGCGTCAGCTCCCCCTCCTCACCACCCCCTCCCTTTTCTGTATCACACCCTCACCCAGGTTTCCCCAGAGCCAAGTCTTTCACCCAGGTTGTCAAACAAGATGCTCCTGCCATCTTGTTCAACCTTGATTTCATATTCCAATTTAATTTTTCAGCATGCAGTATTTTATTTTTATTGATTTAACATGTTTCCAGTGTTTTAAAAAGTTTAATTTTTAAAAATGATCTGTATTTATTGGATAGAGATAGGCATAAATTGAGAGGGAAGGGGATGACAGAGGAGAGAGACAGAGAGACACCTGCAACACTGCTTCACCACTTGTAAATTTTTCCCCCTGTAGGTGGGGACCGGGGGCGTGCACTGTAATGTGTGCACTCAACCAGGTGTGCCACCATCTGGCTCCAATTTTTTTTTTTTTTTTAACCAGAGCACTGTTCAGCTCTGACTTATGGTGGTGAGGGGGATTGAACCTGGGACTTTGGAGCCTCAGGCATAACCATTATGCTATCTACCCTCCACCTTTTTTTTTTTTTTTTTTTTTACTTTTATTGGATAGAGATAACCAGAAATCAAGAGGGATGGAGGTGGTAGGGAGAGAGACAGAGAGACACCTGCAGTACTATTTACCACTTGAAATGCTTTTCCCCTGCAGGTGGGGACTGGGGGCTTGAACCCAGGTCCTTGCACATTGTAACGTGTGCTCAACCAGGTGCGCCACCACCCGGCACCCCTGTTCCCAGTCTTATAAGCTGTTAGAAGTGTAGCTTTAGACTTGTCTGTATGAGTGCTGACTCACCACGCCCAGCATCAAGGCTCCAGAGCTGCCCTGCCAGAGACGCCCCTCCACGTGCCTTCTCCCTCCCTTGCTGGGCGCCGTGGCTCCCGTGACGGGCGCCGGCTGCATTTCAGGTGCTGGTCCAGGCTGTGAAGTGGCTGTTTCCAGACTTTGAGTTCATATGGCTGGTGGACGAAGCCAAGAAGAACCTGCCTCTGGAGCTGGATTTCCTCAACGAAGGGAGGAATGCAGAGAAAGTGGCCGCCATGCTCAAGCACTTTGAATTCCTCAAGGTACGTGGGACGGGGCCCTGGTGGGAAGGACTGCTCCCACCTCAGGGCCTTTCCCATGCAGGGTGGTGGTGGGATAACTGCCCTCTCCTCCCAGCTGGCCTTCTGAGTATGAGTGACTCTTTTCCCTGGTGATTCTCAAGACAGCCCCTTCTCCCCACCCGGTAACATTATAAGGAAGCACCAGTTGTGATTATTGGTCCATCAGTCAACTGAACAGATATTTATGAGATTCTCTGCAACTGCAAGAGACTGAGTACTACCAGAGACCCTGTGAGCTATGGTCTCTGCCCCCAGGAAGCTGGGATGATTTTATTGATGGTAGTGATGGTGGTGGTATTGGTGGTGATGGTGATGATGATAGTGATGGTGATGGTGGTGGTGATGATGGTGGTGATGACAGTGATGGTGATGGTGTAGGTGTGATGTTGGTGGTGATTATGTTGGTAATAGTTATGGTGATGGTGTTAGTGATGATGGTGGTGGTGATAGTGATGGTGTTGGTGTTGGTGATGGTGGTGATGATGGTGATGGTGTTGGTGTGATGTTGGTGGTGATTATGTTGGTAATAGTTATGGTGATGGTGTTAGTGATGATGGTGGTGGTGATGTTGGTGGTGATGATAGTGGTGATAGCTATGGTGATGGTGTTGGTGATGATGATATTGGTGGTGATAGTTATGGTGATGGTGGTGATGATGATGGTGGTGGTGTTGGTGAATATGGTGGTGATGACAGTGATGGTGATGGTTTTGGTGTGATGTTGGTGGTGATTATGCTGGTGCTGATAGTGATGATGGTGTTGGTGATGATGGTGATGATAGTGATGGTGTTGGTGATGGTGGTGATAATAGTGATGGTGATGATGTTGGTGGTAGTGATAGTTATGGTGATGGTGGTGTTGATGATAGTGATGGTGGTAGTGGTGATGATGTTGGTGGTGAGGATGGTCATGGTGTTGATTATGGTGATGATGGTATTGACAGTAGACATGATGGTGATGATGAAGGTGATGATGGTCATAGTGTTGATGGTGATAGTAATAGTGGTGGTGATGGTGACATAGTTGTTGGTGATGGCATTGACAGTGGAGGTGGTGATGCTGGTGATGGTGGTGATAGTGATGCTGGTGGTGGTGGTGATGATGATGGCATTGACAGTCGTGATGGTGGTGATGATGGAAGTGATGATAGTGATGGTGATGATGGTGGTGTGGTGATGTGGCGATGGTGACAGTGATGCTGGTGCTATGGAACGGACAGTCATGATGATGGTGGTGATGGCCATTGCTGATGTTGTGGATGGTAATTAAGGTGGTGGTGGTGATGGCAGCACACACTACCATACTCTGGTGCCATTCTAATACAGGGAAGAATGCATATCATGTTTCTTCAGTCTCCAGCCTGTCCTTCTATAAAATGCATACATGCCCTAGAAATCCCCACAGCAGACAAGATGGCACAGCTAAAAGCACAGGGAGGGTGGGGGAGACGGGGCAGACCTGTGACACTGGTGACACAAGTGCCCAGCAAGACTGTGCCTCTAGGTCACGGCCTTTCATCACCACACACTGATTCGGCCTTTCCGAGTCCACTGCTGTCTGTGCTCAGACCTGGGGGGCTGGAGGAGCTGCCTGGGAGGAACCCCCACCAAGTCGGGGCTCACAGATTGTCCTAGTTCAGGTCGGTCCTGTGAGGAGACGGTGAGGAG
Organism: Erinaceus europaeus; assembly: GCF_950295315.1. Lineage (NCBI taxonomy): Eukaryota > Metazoa > Chordata > Mammalia > Eulipotyphla > Erinaceidae > Erinaceus > Erinaceus europaeus. The sequence continues at coordinate 16,418,094 of NC_080183.1, forward strand.
CTGGCTCTGTGGAAGTACTTTACTCTGGAAGCAGGATTTAGACAGGGTTTCTCCAAGCCATGCCCATGGCCTTTGGCTGCGCTGAACATGCTTCACTCCTGTGCTCTGACACAGACCTTCCCAGCACCATCGCCCATTTCCATGCAGCCGGGTCAGCGTAGAGGAGGCTGGGCTACAGACCAGACTTTCTGCCTCTGGTGCTCATCTAAGGACACTGTGTCCTTCCCCGGCGGGGGTGCTGCTCAGAGCCAGACAAACAGAACCCTCTTTTCCACCGTTCCCATGGAAACAGCGAAATGTCCCCTGGCCAGCTGGCATCTGCCAGACCAAGACATGTAGTAATAATAATAATAACAATAATAGCCATAATAATAATCCTTTTTTTTTTTTTTTTTGCAATGAGGATGCCAAGTGAGCAAATAATTAATGTAACGCATTGACTTGCTGCTTCCAGTCCAGCTTATGGAAGATGAGGGCGGCCTGGAGGCTCGTTGCTTTTGCATAAACACACACCAAGCGGGGAGCACGTTTGACACCCTGAACCCAGCGCAGCTTGGGCACGGGTCACTGCTCTGGCACTCTGACACCTCCAATCCCTCTAGAAACATCTGTGGGTCTTTAACCTCCAGGAAGAGTCTAACGCTCAATGTTGTGGAATCTTCCAGGGGGCTTAGTCTCCTCGGCCCTGTGCTGGTCACCTCGGAGCCTCACACATGTGCAGAATACAGATGTGCTGGCAAGGAGCCTGGCGGAGGGTGAGGGACAGGTGGGCCTGGTGGTCTAGGCCAGGGCATGCATATGTACGTGCGTACTCATGCTGAAGAGAGAGAGGGAGAGAGAGCTCAGGACAAGCTGCCGAGCTGAGGGACAGCTACTGTGGGTGAGAAGCCTTAGGATGGGCTCAGGCTTGGGTCTGGTTTGGGCTGGGGGAGGTAATGGCGGGTCTCCTGGAGGACCATCTTCTGAGCAGGGCCAGTCCGTGGTTTCTTAGTGACCAGTATGGAGCCTGGAACTCTCCAGAAATCATGGGCAAAGCCTGCTTCTGGAGAAGTACTATCACTCCCTAAGGACCTGAGAGACTAAGAACCACTTCCTGGAAGAGGTGAAAAGTCCCGTTAAGTCTGGAGTGACAGAAATCTCAAACCTGGGAGGTGTGGGAGGATTAGTCCTGGGTGGATGGGAGCCACGGCTGGGTGGACTGAATGCAGGGACAACGGCCCAGCTCGGGCTCTCCTCTCAAGACAGCTGGGACATACTCGTCCTGGGGCCAGGGGGGTAGGGGGGCCAGGTGATGTGCCCCTGAGGGGCCATGGTTCTGAGCGGTGGACACTGGGCCTGGGCAAGCCCTCGCCTACCTCGCAGGCGTGCTGGGCAAAGGCCAGGTGCACTGTGGGAGCCTGGGGTCAGGGCCAGGTTTGTAGATGGAACTTACTAGAAAGTGCCCTTCAGGGTTGGACGTGGCCCCAGTGTGGGGACTCTGTGGACAGGTGAGGCCCACAGAACTGTCCCCTTGCTCTGCAGCCAGGAGAGAGAGCCCATGCGAGTCTCTGCTGGGGTGTGGGGAGGGGCAGCCTGTGGAGTTCACGGACGGACGGGGACTCCTTGGGCAACTTCTGATTTGGAGGGAGGCTTCTTCTTACTGCCTCTTCTGGATATTTCATTTCTTTATTTACTTTCTAATTTGACAGGACAGAGATAAATTGAGAGGGAAAGGGGCAATAGGGGAGAGAGAGATAGAGAGAGCAAGAGAGAGAGGGGGAGAGAGAGAGACAGACAGAGAGACGCCTGCAGCACTGCTTCTCCTTTCGTGCTGTCTCCCTCTACAGGTGGGGTGGGGGCTTGAACTTGGGTCCTTGCGGCTGGTTAAGGTGTGCTCTCAGTCAGGTGCACCGCAGCCTGGCCGCCCAAGCCCTAGTTTTCTTAACGGTATGTCTGGAACGTGTGAGAAAGGGTCAGTGTCCTCTTGCCCCCAGACTGGGAGGGGCTGGGAGGCTGGGAGGAGGGACCCACCTGCCCTCTGAGCCCCATGTGTCCGTCTTTCACTGCTGAGGCCTCTCCTCCTCTGGGCTCAAGACGACCGTTCGCTGTCCGTCCCCCAGCTCTGCAGTGTCCCCCCTTGGTCCTCACCCTGGTGCCTGGCCTCTCCCCCCAGGTCCCCCGCATCCACTGGGATTTGTCCACCAAGCGGTTGCTGCTGATGGAGTTTCTGGATGGCGGGCAGGTCAATGACCGCGCCTACATGGAGAGGAACGGCCTCGACGTCAACCAGGTGTGTGGCGGCCGGGACGCTGGCAGGGGCTGCCCCACAGACTGGGCACACGACACCGGAAGGCAGAGTCCTGAGCTGCAGCTGAACTGGAAGGGTGGGCACCCTGCTGGAGGCAGCGGAGATGTGGGGACATGGTGAGGGTGTATCTAGCCCCTGGTTTGGTCACTCTTGAGCCTGAGTATCTGAAGCTGTACCACTGGGTGATGGTGGTTCTCACTGCACAGGCTCTGGCCACAGCTTTGCAACTGATGTTCTAGGAAGAAAAGCCAGTTTTTTTTTCTTAAATTATTTATTTAAAGGGCTGGGTGGTGGCGCACCTGGTTGAGTGCACGTTACAATACTCAAGGTTTGAGCCCCTGGGGGAAAACTTCCCGAGTGGTGAAGCAGGGCTGCAGGTGTCTCTCTGTCTCTGTCCCTCTCTAGCTTTCCTTTCCTCTCAATTTCTGGCTGTCTCTATCCAATAAATAAAGATAATAAAAATTAAAAAAATTTATTTAATTGATACGACAGAGATCAAGAGGGCTGGGGAGACAAATCAAGAGACGGAGAGAGACACTCATGGAGCTTCTTCCCCCCTGCAGGTGGGGAGCAGGGACTTGAACCCGGGTCCTTGTGCATTTTCTTTCTTTTTTTTTTTAATATTTATTTCATTTATTTATTCCCTTTTGTTGCCCTTGTTGTTTTATCATTGTGGTTGTTGTGGTTATTGATGTCATTGTTGTTGGATAGGACAGAGAGACATGGAGAGGGGAGGGGAAGACAGAGAGGGGTAGAGAAAGACAGACACCTGCAGACCTGCTTCACCGCCTGTGAGACGACACCCCCCCCCCCCCCCCCCCCGGCACTGAAGCCTCCTCCACAGCAGTGAGGACTGGGCTTGAACCCAGGCCGGGCCCACGGCCAAGCAGCGCCTTGCCTGCATGAGCTGCCTCCCACCTGAGTCGCGTGTAGTTCCTTTCCTTTTATTTTATTTTATGATTTCTTCCCTTTTGTTGCCATTGTTTTCACGTGTAGTTTCTGAGGCTCTTGTCCGTGGTGGTGTCTCTCTGCCTTCGGCTCTCTGAGTCTCTTCATCAGTTCCTTCCTGCCTGTTCACGTCTGTTGTCCTGAGAGTGATGGTTAGTGACTGACCTCTGACCTGTGCTGGGGGCAGGCCCTGCTTCCTCTTGTTCCTGTGATGTTTTTAATTTATTTTTATTTGATAGGGAAGAGAGAATTTGAGAGAGAGGTAGGTAGAGATAGAGAAATACTTGCAACCCTGCTTCACCGCTAATGAAGCTCCCCCCACCCCCCGCAGGAGGGGACTGGGGGCTTGAACCTGGGTCCTTGCTCACGGTAACTTGCGTGGTCTGCTGAGTGCACCACTGTCTCACTGAATAACATTTTCTTTTAATGAGAGAGAGGGTGACACTACAGTACCGCTCAGTTTTGGCTTCTGGCAGTGCTGGGTTTGAACCTGGGACTTCTTAGGGCCTCAGGCATGGAACTTTGGTGCACAAACCACTGTGCAGTCTCTCTGGCCTCTGAGGTTTCTCTGTCCTGGGGGTTCTCCCTGGATTGTGTGGTGAGATAAAGTGCTTAGGTGGTCGTGTGTTTGTATGTATGAGAGAGAGAGAGAGAGAGAGAGAGAGAGAGAGACAGAGAGAGAGAGAGAAGAAGAAGAAGAAGAAGAAGGAGGAGGAGGAGGAGGAGGAGGAGGAGGAGGAGGGAGCGCAGAAGAGACTCCAGAGCCCTGATCAGCTCTGGCTGGTGGTGGTGCTGGGGCTTGAACCTGGGACCTCAGAGCCCCAGGCATGACAATCTTTTTGCAGAACCACTGTGCTGTTTTCCCAGGCTCCTGCTGTACCTGGAGCCTGGGCGATATGGGAGAGAACAGAGAGAGCTTGAGTCCGTGCCCTCCACGTCTGTGACTAACTACTATCCTGGAGGCCAGCCTCCCGTTTCTCTCTGAGATCTTGGCCTTGCTTCCAGCTGCTCCACCCTCCAAAAAAAAAGAAAAGAAATAAAGAAAAAGAAAAAAAAAAAGAAACATAAATAGACTTTCCCTTGGGGGTGGGAATAAATTAATCTGTACAATTATAGAATAATTAAAGTCCTTTCAGGCAATTCAAGTTTTGAGGAAACTCCAAAAATAACCTCTTGATTTAAATCTTATTTACTGAATCCGTCCTTTCCTCAGCCCTTTCTCTAGATTCTGCTCCTGGGCCTGTCTCCTCCCTGCTGTTAAAGAACTGAGTTCTGAAGTCACCTAGGCCGGTGGCATATTCTTTGTACCAGGGACAACGGCAAGGCCTGTCATTGACCGCTTTCCTCCCAGAAGGCGCAGTGCTATGGCTTTAGTTACTAGTCAGTTTTGACCAGAAAAGCAGGACTGGGGTCCCGCGGATGCTGTTTCCTGCAGAGGGGATGCCTTCTTTGGGCGGGGGGGCCCAGGCAGGACCTTCCCAGTGAGTGGACAGACTGGTGGCCAGGCCGCCAGGGTGTGAAGCCCTCACTGCTGGCCTGGTGACCGAGCTTCTGCTGCTTTTTCCCTGTCTCCTCCTCTTCCTTCTCCCCTCACCTTCTTCTGCGGCCCTCAGTGGCTCTGGCTGGGAGGAACCGACTGCCTTTCCCTCTTGAGCACATCGGTCCCGGCTGCTCTTTGCTGCAGCTCCCCTGAAGGGGAAGGAAACGCACCGAAACATAGAAGGGGACCAGGCTGCGTGTCTAGCGCGTGTTCTCCCGCAGTCGCTCCGGGGCGCTGTGGAGCCAGCCCACCCAGAGGCTTTCCGAACGCCTGGGGCGTGGACTTGCACCTGGTCCGGCTATGGGTGACTGATGAAGAGCCCAGACGGAAATCATGTGTCACCCTGCTGGTCTTATCTGGGAGAGATGCGAATCGGTTCTGTGCGGTACACGAGACAGCCCTGAAGTAGGGTTTGCTTGCTGCCTGGTGTCTGATCCGGCCCTCTGACTGTCTATTCTGTTTACATGCTCTCAGATGAAACGGGCTGGGTAGTGGCGCACCCAGTTAAGCGCACATAGAATGAAGAACAAAGACCCGTAGAAGGATCCGAGTTGGAGCCCCGGCTCCCCACCTGCAGGGGTCTGATTCACAGGCGGTGAAGCAGGTCTGCAGGTGTCTCTCTGTCTACCCCCTCCCCTCTCAGTTTCTCTCTTTCCTATGCAATAAAATGGAAAAAATGCCTGCCAGGAGCAGTGAATTTGTAGTGCTGACACCGAACCCCAGCAATAACCCTGGAGGCAAAATCCAAACCAAATAATAGTAGCCAACCAAACAAACAAAAACCCAACCTGGGAGACTCCCTTTAAACTGGTGCAACTTTCTCACCATTTTTCACGATGAGCTGACAAGATTCATTCTGTATTCGTGTGGGAGTTGTGTTGCTAACTTTTTGGAAATCAGTGATAGTGGATATTTTCCCAGGTTTAAGATAAAGCCACCCTGTGACCAAAACAGAGCTCAACTAGCCATGTTTGTGTCTTTTTTTTTTCATTTAATTTTTTATTTATTTTATTTTTTAAAGAGACTATTTATTTTCCCTTTTGTTGCCCTTGTCGTTTTATTGTTGTAGTTATTATTGTTGTTGTCGATGTCATCGTTGTTGGATAGGACAGAGAAATGGAGAGAGGAGGGGAAGACAGAGAGGGGGAGAGAAAGACAGACACCTGCAGACCTGCTTCACCGCCTGGGAAGCGACTCCCCTGCAGGTGGGGAGCCGGGGCCTCGAACTGGGATCCTTACACCAGTCCTTGTGCTTTGCGCCACCTGAGCTTAACCTGCTGTGCTACCGCCTGAGTCCCAGTTTAATTTTTATCATCTTTATTTATTTATTGGATAGGGCCAGACAGAAGTTGAGCGGGAAGGGGAGACAGAGAGGGAGAGAGACACCTGCAGCCCTGCTTCACCCCTTGTGGAGTTTTCCCCCTGCAGGTGGGGGCCGGAGGCTTGAACTCAAGTCCTTGTGCCCTGTGACGTGTGCTCTCAGCCAGGCATGCCACCGCCTGGCCTCGTTTGTGTGTCTGAAGTATAGTATAGGAGTTACCACATTTTGAGCCTGAGCCTCTGACTTTCCCTGAAGGGTAGAGGGGGCTAGTCCCCACAGCGGCTGGGGGTCTAGACTGAGACCGAGAAGGGAAGGATGTGGCCTCCAGGTCCCCGGTGCTCTGGGAAGCAGGACCAAGACGGTTTCAGAAGGAAGCTGGTGACCTGGTTGGGTCCCCACCTGTCTGCCCTCCCGTTCAAGGTCCGTCTGCGTGAAATGTGCTGCGAGGGAGCTAACGGCCCCCGTCCCATGAAAAGACACCCAGGCAGGGGCGCGGGAATGGAGAGGAATATTCCAGCAACTTCACTGTGTGCACATGAGCTGCAGTCCTTGCTGCCTCCTCCTCCTCCTCCTCCTCCTTCCTCTTCTCTCTTCCTCTTCTTCCTCTTCTCTCTTCCTCTTCCTCCTCTGGGAGCAGCACCAGCTCCCCCATCTTGAGTCCCCAGGCTCCCAGGGGCCATGTTTCAATGTGGTAATAGGGCCCCAGAGCGATTAGCAATATTTCAGGAAGCTTTGGGGAGACCATACATCTCCCTGTGACAGGTCTGCCCAGACGGAATGAAATGCCGCTTCTCGGCTCTGGGCTGGGATTCCGTCAGCCCTGTCTGGCCGTGCTGCTTATCTCCGGCTGATCGGGAGCCCTGATTGGCCCTGAGAATCATTCCTGACAAATAAAAATGAATGATCGCTTAATAAATGCAATTGCTTTGGCAACTTCAAGCTTTCAGAGCACGGCCCCCGTGGACTCCCACAGCCTCTTCAAAGCAGATCTCAGTGGCCCATACGTGGGGACGTGCTGGCTGACCCAGAACCTTCTCTGAGGAAATTGGAAAGGGTGGCCTGGGGCTGGTTAAATGCACATAGTACTAAGTGCAAGGACCTGAGCAGGGATCCAGGTTTGAGCCCCCAGCTTCCCACTTGCAAGATGGAAGCTTCACAAGTAGTGAAGCAGGTCTGCAGGTGTCTGTCTTTCTCTCTCCCTCTCCTCTCTTAATTTCTCTCTGTCCTATCCCATAAAATGGAAAAAAAAATGGCTGCCAGGAGCAGTAGATTCTTAGTCCCGACACTGAGCCCCAGCGATAACCCTAGAAGCAAAAAGAAAGAGAGAGACAGGGAGTCCGGCGGTAGCGCAGTGGGTTAAGCACAAGGACTGGCGTAAGGATCCCGGTTCGAGCCCCCAGCTCCCCACCTGCAGGGGAGTCACTTCACAGGTGGTGAAGCAGGTCTGCAGGTGTCTGTCTTTCTCTCCCCTTGTCTTCTCCTCTCCATTTCTCTCTGTCCTATCCAACAACGATGACATCAATAACAATAACAATAATAACTACAACAATAAGGGAAATAAAAAATTAATAATTAAAAACAAAAGAAAGAGAGGGGGGAGGGAGGGAGAGAGAGAGAGAGAGAGGGAGAGAGAGAGAGAGAGAGAGCGCAAGCTGGTGACCCTGGGGCTCCAGACCTGGGCACTAGGCCACACTGAGTTCTGGGCACTCTGTTAACTCAGGAAACAGTAGCTGCCTGGCACTAGTGTGGCCGGGGAAACAGTCCCCACTGCTCCGTGCCAGGGCCCTCTGCTTAGCCCCGGTTTCATCATCTCTTGCAAGAGGAGCAGTGGAACCTGGTCTGCTGAGCTCTCAGGAGTGGAGGAGAGACAACTCTGCTTCCAGCTTATCTGCCGTTTCCCTCCGAGAGCAGAGCTGTTAGGAGTTTCATCTTCCTGAGGCCCCGGAGTTGAGCAACATGTGTAGGGTCGCAGAGTCGAGGCGTGAGAGTGCGGAGAGAAGAGACCACGAGGCTGTGGGGCTGTGGCCGGTGTGAGGCCTGGCTCCTTCTTTGCAGGCGTGTAGCTCTGGGTCCAAGCTGGATTTCGGCTCTTCTGAAAATGGGGGTCATGGTTGTATCTGCTGTGACAGCTGACACCGGGGAGGCAGCTGTTGTGACCTAAGTCGGCCTCATTCTTGGCGATCGTCTGGGGTCCCCAGGGGCTGAGTGGGCCTGGTTCAGACATCAGAGGCAGGAACCGTTGCATCTCAGAAACACACAGAGAGATGGGGTTTCCCTCAGCTGCGTCCACAGGTCTGGGTTGTTACAGTGGAAGCCTGAGAGACCCCCCCCCCCCCCGGGGTAAGCTGCTGGCCCTCCACAGAGCTGCCCAACAGAATGGTGCCGGTTCTGCCATCTTGGGTGCTGTTTCATAAAAGAGAAATACCGCGTCTTGTGGAAGTGGGTGGCTGGGAGACCACTTAGTTGGAAGGTTTGGGAGGGCTTCCCCCAGGGAGGGGGTGCTGAGCAGGATGGGAAGGGAGGAATGGAGGAAGGAGCCAGGTGAGGGGAGATGGAAGGAGAGATGTTGGCAGTAGGATCCGGTGCAAAGGCCCTGAGGCAGGAAGGCACAGGGTGTCAGTGTGAGTGAGAGGGAGGTCAGACTTGGAGAGCAGGGCTGTGCAGACCAAGGAGAGGGAGATCCCACGCCTGTGCACCTCTTCTCTTGAGGCACGGAGCCTCTCTTCGGGTGGGGTGAGTCTGCCAGTGCCCACTGGGTCCAGCGAGGCCGAGCAGAAGGTGGGGGGGGGCTGCGTGTCCCAGGTGCCACTCTGGGTGGAGCTGTGTCCTGCATGAGCCTCTGGCAGGCCGTCTGCAGGCCCATCTCGGGCCTGTTCTGCAGCTGTTCCCTGGCTGGGAGAGGCGTTTAAGCCTTAATAAAAAGTTGGAGATAAGAAGCCTGCCTCGGCAGGGAGAGCAGCGGTGACAGGATGATTTAAATGGCCTCTCCAGTGTCACTTCTGTGCAGACATCATAAATCAGATTAGCATTGGGCTTGAGTGGGGAGGGGAGGAGCAGGATGGGAGAAGGGTGTGTGACTCTGTCGGCCTAGGACTGGCCTGAGCTGTGGGAGGGTGGTGGGTTGCTTCTCCTCAGCCCCGAGACATCTTTGGACGAGAGACAGGTGCCAAGGACCCTCACCCTATCTCAGATTTCCAGCCTATATTTGGGGTGAGGGGACCAATCAGAGTTAGAGAAGAGTGGCAGCGTGGGGGGTGTGAGGTGGGAGTTCAGCCATCGGAAGACACGGGAAGGGTGGGGTGGCTGTCCTGCGTTACCTTGCATTAACACAATCACTTGGGGACTTCAAAAAAGCTGATATTTATCCAGAGGACACTCATCTGAAGGGCCATATGCACCCTTTGTTCATAGCTGCGTCATTCACAGTAGCCAGAGAGCGGGAGCAGCCTAAACGCTCATCAGCAGATGGCTGGGAGCTGTGAGACGTGTAGCCCATGGAGTCCCACTCTGCAACCAAAAACAGACTGTGTTCTCCAGGGCAACACAGATGGAGCTGGAGGTGATCGTGCTCAGGGAAATGAGAGATGAAAGACAGCTTCCTCGTGGCTTCACTCTTATGTGGAGTCTAGAGCTGGTTCATGTGCACTTGAAAAAAAAAACCCAAAAACCAATAGGGGCCGGGTGGTGGTGCAGCTGGTTGAGTGCGTAAGTTACGATGCACACACACCCGGGCTCAGACCTCTGGTCCCACCTGCAGGGGGAGGCTTTGTGAGTGGTGGAGCAGTGCTGTGGTGTCTCCCTTCCTCCCTCCCTCCCTTCCTTCCTTCCTTCCTTTTTTCCTTTCTTTAGCATCCACATAGCTTCTTTAATCTCTTCTTTCTTTTATTTCCCTTATTGGGGGATTAATGTTTTACAGTCGACAGTAAATACAGTAGTTTGTACATGCAGAACATTTCTCAGTTTCCCACATAACAATCCAACCCCCACTAGGTCCTCTGTCATCCTTTTCCAGGACTGTCTTTCTGTCTCTCCTTCTCTCTTTTATTTATTTATTCTTTTTAATTATCTTTATTTATTTATTGGATAGAGACAGCCAGAAATCAAGAGGGATGGGGGCGATAGGGAGAGAGACTGTAATGTACACTGTAATACTAAGGTCTTGTAACCTACCATTAATCACAAATAAAAGAGAAAAGAAAGGTGCTGGCACCTGCCCCCCCCCACCTCTGTCTTCTAGGTGATTCTGATGTGCAGTCAGGGTTGAGGGAAACGTGGCTGGAGCAGGCCGGCCCTGAACCCCAGAGCCATGTGCTCTGGAGCTCCACGTCCACTGCGCATGCACCTGACCTGCTTCTGCCAGTGACCCAGAGCGGGGCCATGGTCCCTGAGACCAGTGACACCCGCCCGCCCGCCCGCTCCCCTTTTCTTTCAGATCTCTCGCCGGCTGGGCAAGATGTACAGCGAGATGATCTTTGTCAGCGGCTTCGTGCACTGCGACCCCCACCCGGGCAACGTACTGGTGAGGAGGCACCCAGACACAGGCGAGGCCCAGATCATCCTGCTGGACCACGGGCTCTACCAGGTGGGCGGCTGCTTCTGCGGGGCAGGGTTCTGCTGCCACCACCTCCCTCAGGGCCAAGGCGGCTGTCACAGGAGTCTGAGCATCTGTCTGCTCAGGAGAGCGAGGCCAGGCTGATGACACCTCTTGCTTGGGAAATGGGGGGGGGGGGGTGACATCCCTGAAGGTGTCAGAGTGCAGGTACAGTGTAAAAACCTCACCTTCTCTGGGAAGCCCTGGGAAGTGAGCGATTCTTCACAGGAGTTGAGACTTGGGGGTGGGGTGACTTAGCCCCTGTGAGGGTGTGATATGGGGGGAGAGGACCCCAGGGAGGGTGTCATAGAGCTAAAGGAGACCCCAGGGAGGGTGTCACACATGGGGAAGGGGACCCCAGGGAGGGTGTCACACACAGGGGGAAGGGGACCACAGGGAGGGTGTCACAGAGCTAAAGGAGACCCCAGGGAGGGTGTCACAGGGGGAAAGGAAATGGGTACTGGTGGAGGCAGGTGTCTTCAGAGTCTGTCCTGTGGAACTTGGGCACAGAGCTGAGTCAGGGAAGCCTAGACTTCCTGCAGGAAGACTGTCACCTGCGACCCAGGACCTGCCTTGATTTCCTGAGGGAGCTGGGCCTGGAAAGGTTTCCACAGAGGATTCTTGCTCCTCTGCTCAGTGCCTTGGCCTCCCTTCTCAGAATGTTGGCCTCCTTTCAAAGTCTCAGCTCTTTGAAGTTGGGTATGCTGGCTTTGTTTTTCTTGTCTCTGAGACCTCACACTTGTAGGGTGTCACTGCTTCAGGCTAAATTTTTCAGATAGAGACAGAGAGAACAGACTCCTAAAGCAGTGAAACGCCCCCTCCCCCCATAGCGTCATTCTCCCAGAGGGTGTGTTGGGGGGCTGGCGCTGGGGTTGAACCTGGTCTGCGGGCCAAACAGGTGCCCTGCAAGGTGGGCTGTCTCACCACCATCCCTGACAGCCCTGTTTCCTTGACCTGCATCTTTTCATGACCCAACATTGAATAATCCTTCTGCCATGTTCTCCCAGCCAGAGTTCAGGGAGAAGGTTGTGGTGAACTCGGGAGGCTGGGAAGAACAGAATCTAGATGCTGGCGGAGGATTTGCCTCTACCTTTCCAAGCCGTGGCTGGTCCAGCAGTAGCTCTGGACTTGCCCTTGAGGGGAAGAAGGGGACAGTGAAGGGGGGACTCCATTGCGAGGCCTCGCGGGGCAGAGGGGCTCAGCAGCTGCTCCTGCCCGCCTCCCAGGTCCTCACGGAAGAGTTCCGCCTGGACTACTGTCACCTGTGGCACTCACTCATCCGGGCCGACATGAAGCAGGTGGAGAAGTACAGCCAACGCCTGGGCGCCGGGGAGCTCTACCCCTTGTTCGCCTGCATTCTGACGGCTCGCTCGTGGGCCTCGGTCACCAGGGGCATCGGCCAGGCTCCCGTCACTGCCGCTGAGGTAGGTGGCCTCATGGGGGCTCAGGTCAGGGCTGCCTTTGGGACTCCACCTCTGAGAGTCCAGGCCGCTGGGCTGTGGGTGCGGTGGACGCAGATGTGGACGTGTAGTGAGTGAAGAGGTTAACAATAACTATATTATATTATAAGTTAATAATAACTACAGCAATAAAAAGAAAGGGCAACAAAAAGGAAAAAATAATTATTACAAAAAGAACATCTAGAATGTAAAGTGGTCTAGAATGCAGAATTGTTTTGGCGGGTGGTGTTCCCGAGTGGTCTGCATGTTCCAGAGCCCCTCCCAGCCCCTCCCTCTCGCTGCCCCAGGACCGAGAGATCCGCGCCAACGCGGCCAGCTACCTCCCGGAGATCAGCCGGCTCCTGAACCGCGTGCCGCGCCAGCTGCTGCTGCTGCTTAAGACCAACGACCTGCTGCGGGGCACCGAGGCCGCCCTGGGCACCCGCGCCAGCGCCGGCTCCTTCCTCAGCATGGCACGCTGCTGTGTGCGGGCCCTGGCCGCGTGAGTGCCGCCCCCGTCCCCTCCTGGGGTCCTTCTCATCTCCGGGGCCCCCTGTGCCCCCCAGAGCCCACCTGGGAGCCCTGGGTTCTGACCCCAGTGCACTGCGGGACCTCACTTCACACGGGGGAGGGGGGCGTAGGTGCTGGGGTGTTCTGCCCCCGGGGCTCTGGAACTTTCTCAGCAGAGTTGAGTCTGCCCCGCTGCTGGGCAGGGGTGGGGGTCCCAGGGACGGAAACAGACCGGTCTCCCAGGACAGGGTGCTGGCACGTGGGCCACTGTCACCCAGTTTTCCTAAATGACTGTCACCCCTTTTCTCTCCCTCCAGGCACGAGCGGAGCCAAGCTTCCCTGCTGGGAAGGACCCGGATCTCCCTCCGGGAGACGCTCAGCCTGTGGGGGCTCAGCCTCCAGGAGCTGCTTCTGCGTGTCAGTGGGCTGCAGCTGGCCCGCAGGGTGGGGGCCCTGCTCTGCTGGCTCCGGCAGCTGGCTGTCCCCGCCCCTGCTCCGGTCTGACAGCGCTCTGCCCTCCACTCATCTGCGGGGGGCCCCTGTTGTGGCCACACGCTGATCTGCCGCCCAGGGGTCCTCCTGACAGTGCCCGCTGTGCTCCCACCTCTGGCTTCCCCACCCTCCCTCACAGCGGCCCTGGCCCTGCCGTGACTTTCTCTCCGCACCCCAGGGTACCACAGGGGCAGGCTGGCTGTCACCCCATTTCTGTCACCAGGAGGGGCAAGCTGGTGGTGGTGTTGGAGGGAGGTAGGTTCCGGGGAGCCCCGCGGCTGTGACACTTTGGCTACCGCCAGCCTGGGTGGCCTGGGTGGCCTGGGTGTGGAGCATGGCAGTGAGCTCATGGTGTCCCCAGCCCTCTTCAGTGTCCTCACACTGCTTCAATAAAAACAACAGCAACAGCCAAACTGTAGGGCTGGAGCAGGACATCGCTTGTGGTTTTTTTGTCTCTCGGGTGTGATCCAGGCAGGTGCCGAGTCAGAAGGACCTGGACACCTGCTGTCATTGTCATCTGCCTGTCGGCTGCCCTCCCCCCAGCCCTTCCCACTGTCTGCAGTGTGGCCACTTCCTGCTTCTGGAAGGTTCTTTATCATCATCTTCTTCTTCCTCTTATTTTCTTAATAAAATTTTTATTGTCTTTATTCATTGGATAGAGACAGCCAGAAATCCAGAGGGGAGGGGGAGATAGAGAGGGAAAGAGGGAGAGAGAGACACCTGCAGCCCTGCTTCATCACTTGCAAAGCTTTCTCCCTGTAGGTGGGATCTGGGGGCTTGAACCCGGGTCCTTGTGCACTGTGACACAGCCAGGTGCGTCGCCACCTGTGCTCTTTCATTTTCCAAGGATCAGGTGGACGAGGTGAGAGGCCCAAGGCCGTCTCCTCCTGCCTCTCCAGAGCTGCTCCAAGGCCCGTGGCTTCTGCACCCTCCTCACTCCTCCAGGCCACTGGAGTCCCTCATTGCCTCAACACCTGCTTCCAGGGGCAGGTGGGCCCCAATCTCCAGCCTCATTTTTTGGCCTTTGTGATCTAGGGAACAGATTCACGCTGCCCTTTGCTTCCCGCAAGAACTCCACCTTCTTGGAGACCACTTACGTGGCTGTACCCAGGAGCCTGGGGGCTGAATCTAAGATCTGACATCAATCTGGGGGTGTGGCTGCAGGCTCTGTTAGGCGGCTCCCTGCTGCCCTGAGGGCTGGGGATGGGGGGGGGGGCAGTTTCCAGAGACTGAGAAGTGAGGGGAACCTTTGCAAAGAGTTGGGAGGGCAGCCGGCCTCATCTTCCGAGTTGGGAACTGAGGATCAGAGGGGTTTAGCAGTTTGCCCAGAATCATATAGCTGCCGAGTGGTGGCATGGCGTGCTCATGTCAGACTCCGGGGTTTTCAGTGGGGCTGGGGAGGAGGGCGTCTAGGAGCCCCAGGACATGCCGGCTCATGCAGCCTGGACCCCAGGGCCTGAGCCAGCCTGGACCCCTGGGTGACACTGCCAGGGGATTCTGAAACCATCTATCTGCCTGGCCCTGGTGGTGGATCTGGACCTCGTGCCTCTGGCTTCATCTCTCCTGGGTGTGTCTGTCTGTCTGTCTGTCTCTCTTCATCTCCAGAGCACTATCCAGCTGCACCACCATAAGCCAGAGCTGAGCAGGGCTCTGTGCAAAAAACAAATTCTTCCAAAGTCCATCTCTCTTCAGATGGTGACTTCTTGCATATTCTCTGGTTCATTTGCTTTTCCTATTCTTTCTCTCTCTCTCCCTTCCTTCCTTCCTTCCTTCCTTCCTTTCTTCCTTTTACTATTGGGTAGAGACAGAGAAATTGAGAGGGGAGAGGAGGAGAGAGGGAGACAGAGAGACACCTGCAGCCCTGCTCAGCACTTGTGAAGCTTCCCCCTTGCAGCTGGGGACTGGGGACTTGAACCTGGGTCCTTGTGCACTGTAATGTGAGCACTTAATCAGGTGTGCCACTGCTTGGCTCCTCCTATTATTTCTTGCACTTCTTTTTCCTTTTAAAGATTTTCAGGTTGGGGGCTGGGTAGTGGCACACCTGCTGAAGCCCACGTCTCCACGCACAAGGACCCGGGTACGAGCCCCCGCACCCCACCTGCAGGGAGGAAGCTTCAGGAGCAGTGAAACAAGTGCTGCGGGTCTCAGTGTTTTTCCTCTCTGTCTCTCCATCCCGTCTCAATTTTCCTCTGTCCTAGCAAATAAAAATAGGAAAAAAAAAAAAGAGAAATGATTACACTGATTCATTGTGTAGACAATCACCTCAGTGATAATCCTGGTAGCAATAAAATAATAATAATAATAATAATAGTAATAATTCCAAGCTAATCAATGCCAGAGCAGTTGAGGCCATTTTCTTCTAAGTTCTTACCAATAGGCATCCTTTTGAGGGAGTCGGGCAGTGATGCAGCAGGTTAAGCGCACGTGCAGCAAAGTGCAAGGAGTTTGTTCCTTCCGTGTGGAATGACAGACAACTAGGCCTCAGCTTCTCATGCTTGTAGAGCTTAAACACTGTAAACCAAAGTGACATGTATAAATTCAGTGCAAACAGAAGAGCCCCATCCAACAATTCAAATCCACATCATCTGTTTATGGTGACACAGGACGGTGCTAGCCGAGACTCAGCTGCTCCCGCTGTGAATGGAGGTGGAGGGCTGTGGGGAGGGTGCTGTCGGCTCACTGACTTCCTTCCGCTTGACTGATGACTCACTTCCCCCACTAACTTCTCTATGTAACTATCGTGCCACTCAGAAGCTTCTTCTGTCTTTAACTCCAAGCAGTATTTCCATGGAGTCTCTCTGTCTCTTTTCACCCGCGTAACGTCATTAAAGTTGTAGCGCAGTGGATTAAGTGCACATGGCACCAAGTGCAAGGACCAGCTCAAGGATCCTGGTTCGAGCCCCTGGCACCCCACCCATGGGGGCTGGGGGGCCGCCTCATAAGTGATGAAGCAGGTCTGCAGGTGTCTGTCTTTCTCTCCCCCTCTCTGTCTTCCCCTCCTCTCTCCATTTCTCTCTATCCCATCCAACAGCAGCAGCAACAAGGGCAACAAAATGGATGGGACAGAGAGAAATGGAGAGACGTGTTTGAGGCAGATCAATATCTATTGATATTACGGATAATCTCAATGAAAAGAAAAAGCAAAAAATATGCCAGATAATTTCTTTTAAAAATAAGATTACAATGTCTTTATTTTTTTATTATCCTTATTTATTTATTGGATAGAGACAGCAAGAAATCAAGAGGGAAGGGGGCAGGGATAGAGAGACAGACAGACACCTGCAGCCCTGCTTCACTGCTCGTGAAGCTTTCGCCCTGCTGGTGGGGACCAGGGACTCGATCTTGGGTCCTTGAGCACTGTAACATGTGACACTCAACCAGGTGCGCCACAGTGATGCCCTGGTTCTCTCATTAAACAATCTTTAAAAAAATGTAAACTGGGGGCAGGGCTGGGGGGAGGCAGTGACACACCGGGTTAAGTGCACATAGTGCGAAGTGCAAGGGTCCTGGTTTGAGCCCCCAGCTCCCCACCTGCAGAGGGGGTTGCTTTGCAAGCGGTGAAGCAGGTCTGCAGGTGTTTATCTTTCTCTGTCTTCCCCTCCCCTCTCAATTTCTCTCTGTCCTGTTCAATAACAACAGCACCAGCTACACGAAAACAATAATAGCAGCAACAATAACTACAATGGAAAAAAGATGGCTGCCAGGAGCAGTGGATTCATTGTGCAGGCTCTGAGCCTTAGCGATAGGGCCAGGGTGACAGTGTAATGCAAAGAGTCTTTCCTGTCTGGGCTCTGAGGTCCCAGGTTCAATACCCCTCACCACCATCTGCCAGAGCTGAGCAGTGCGTGGATCTGTTGGTATCTCTCTCATTAAAGCAAATAAACTATTTTCAAAGGTTAGCTAATATAATGCCAGAGGCCATGTGGTAGCAGACCTGCTTGAGCACACATTACAGGCCGCGAGGACCCTAGTTTAAGCCCTTGGTTCCCACCTGCAGGAGGAAAGTTTCACGAGTGGTGAAGCAAGGCTGCAGGTGTCTCTCATTCTCTCTCTCTCCCTCTCCCTCCCCTCCCAATTCTTCTCTGTTACATCAAATAAAAGGAAGGAAAAATAATAATATAGTGGCGTATTTGGTGACTAGTTACCTGGGGAGACATGGGCCGTTTTGTCGCCGTGAAATGGACGTGTCTCTCACCACAAAGCCCAGAGTGGGCCCTGGGTGACAGGCTTTGGGCTCTGAGGACTGTGCCTGAGCTAGCTGGCTGGTTCCGGGTGCAGCCAGGAGGTGGCGCCCTCTCTCTGCAAGGTTGGTAGTGGTTGGCCATCACTGGGGACAAGGTGGCTGGGCTTCCACCCAGGTTCCCTGTTCAGAAGCTGGGAGGTTCACATCTGCTGCGGCGGCCACTTGGGGCTCCTCCTCTCTGCCCTCAGAGGGTCCCAGAGAATGACAGAACAGCAGCTTGTGAGAAGAGTAGCCTGGAGGTGGAGGGGGACGGGGCAGGGGGACTCCGCTCATTTTCTAGAAGCTGAAGTGAATGCGCAGACAAGAGCAGGTCACGCACAGCCCCACAGGAAGTGGCAGGAGACAGCGCCCACGGCCCCCTCACCCCTAGACCTCTGCTCTCTGCTCCTGCCTGGCAGGAAGCCCAGAGGAGAGTCTCCCTGGCATGTGCCTCTTGTTTCTGGGACGCCCATCCCTTCACTCAGAGGATGGGGGTGCCCCAGACTACGCTCCCCCTCTTGTATTGGGCCAGCCATGCTGTGATATTTCTTTTCTTTTTCTTGCCATATTTGTACTTCCAACGACAAATGGGAAAAAGGGTCTCACGTGTTCTCTTCAATTTTTTTGAAATTGATTTATTGGTTAGGGACAAATAGAGAAATCAATAGGGAAGGGGTAGATAGAGTAAGAGAGAGACACCACGTGCAGCATCGCTCATGAAGCTCCCCTCCCCCCCCCCCCCCCCCCCCGGCTGGGGCTGGCGGTCTTGAACCTGGGTCTTTGAGTGTGGGAACAAGTGCACTCTACCAGGTGCACCACCGCCCGTTCTCTCTCCCTTCCCCTCTGCTATCGGGCGCAGCACCTGGAGAGCTCTGGCTGCTGGTGGTGGTTCTAGGGAATGAACCTGGGACTTCAGAACCTCAGGCATGAGAGTCTTTTGTTGTCTCCTCAGCCAAAAAGGCAGCTCTCAACTCCCGGGCTTTTCCCTAAGCACTCGTGCACCGGTGAGCTGCTCTTGCAAGAACCAGATTGAAGAAAGTGGGTTTCTAGAGCTGAGAAAAGGCCAGGTGAGTGACTTTTCTACCCAGACCAGATGGGAACCCTCCCAGGGCACAAAGCATTTGAGATGAACACTCCTGACTGTTCTCAAAGTTCTTCCAAAGTACTTTTATTTTTAATCACAACTGAACTTACTGCATTATAATTACGGCCATGGGTGGCTGTGTCTGCCTCGCCCATCATGCTGCGTTGCCCTGGGGCGGGGACTCTGTTCTGTGTCTGACTCGCGGGAGGTGCTTAGTAAATGCTGGGGACCTGACACCCACCCACCCCACCCTGCTGCCTTTCCCCAGCCCACCTGAACTCTGACCTTCTCTTCACCTTCAAGGGAGTTGCCGAGGGGGGAAATGAAAGGTTAGCCGAGGGCCTGGCTTTACGGCACCGGCTCTGTTCTTGGGTGCCAGCTGGTGGCTGCTGGCTTCGCCCAACCTCACTGCGTGTGAGTGAGCGTGGCTGACTCCATCTTGCTCCCCACGTAGGTGCGGTGAAAGTCAGGAATCACGTTAAGCGAGAGAAGTCAAGAGAAGAGTGCAGAGCGGATGACCCCACTCGTAGGAGGGACCAGGCAGTAAGGACAGAGGAGAGACACAAAGCAGAACTTGGACTGGGCGTGGTGGACGGCACAAAGCAAAGGACTCTGGGAGGAAGGGCAGGGAGGGGGCTGAAGGGGCGGTGGTCTGGGGTCTTGGTGCGTGATGGTAGGAAAGGACCCAAGTTGGGCATGGGAGGGGTCTGCAGACACCTGTCACAGAGAAGAGAGCTTGTCCCTATGTGCCAGCAGCTGTGCTGTGAACCAGTGACCCCCTAAAAAATAAGAAAAAAGAAAGGAAAAGAAACAAGATCAGAAAGGAAGACACAGGGTGAAGCCTAGGTTAGCTGTGTGTTGGTCTGCTTCTAATTCTGCTTCTAAAAACCCCTTCTGTTTCATTTGGTCTAATCCCCCCTGCTTAACACTGTATTCTATTTCCATAACCACTGCAGGGCATTGGTTTAATCCCCACTGGTTCGTGATGTGTTTTTGCTCCGCCCCCTCTCCTTGTCGCACCCTGATTTTCACCAGTCACTTTTCTCTCCACCCTCTCTGCGTCACATCCTGTTCACACCCTACTTGGCAAGTATGTTAGTTTTAGTTTAGTTTAGCTCGGCTTAGATTGCCTTAGATTGCGCTGCGTTCCACATGAATAAAGAGATACCGCCTACAACCCAGCCATGAGTCCTGGGTCGTCTGTCTCCGCTCGCGAAGCCAGCCCGGCAGCTGTGGTCTGTTGTTGTGGATGCCAAGGACCCTGAGAGGGGTGGGAGGGTGGTGGGACCCAGTGCATGATGGTGGGGAAGGGACTGAACTGGTGGCGGAGTGGCGGACAGACTCCGGTCTCGGGAGCCAAGAAGCGGCACTTGCGTGACAACTACAGGTCTGCCGGTTATATCATCCCACACTGCAGGGATTGTTGGGGAGAGGAAAGAAATCTGTCACACAGACTTATGGGAAGAGATATATTTTTTTTCCTTTTTTTTTATTGGGGAATTAATGTTTTACATTCAACAGTAAGTACAATAGTTTGTACATGCATAACATCCCCCAGTTTCCCATATAACAATACAACCCCCACTAGGTCCTCTGTCATCCTTCTTGGACCTGTAATCTCCCCACCCACCCACCCCAGAGTCTTTTACTTCGGTGCGAGACGCCAATTCCAGTTCAGGTTCTACTTGTGTTTTCTTTTCTGATCTTGTTTTTCAACTTCGGCCTGAGAGTGAGATCATCCCATATTCATCCTTCTGTTTCTGACTTATTTCACTCAACATGATTTTTTCAAGGTCCATCCAAGATCGGCTGAAAACGGTGAAGTCACCATTTTTTACAGCTGAGTAGTATTCCATTGTGTATATAGACCACAACTTGCTCAGCCACTCATCTGTTGTTGGAGAGATACATTTCTTATGCAGAGCTTGGTGTAGGGGGAGGTATTACTTGGTGATTCTTTTTTTTTAAATAAATAAATCTTTAAAATTTATTTTATTTGGTATGACAGAAATTGAGAGTGGAAGGGGAGACAGAGAGTGATAACAGATAGAGACACTTGAAGTCCTGCTTCCCTGATCCTGATGCCTCCCCCACCCCTGGCAGGTGGGAACCAGGGGTTTGAACCCAGATCATTGTGCACTGTAACGTGAGTGCTCAATCCTGTGTGCCATTGCCTGGTCCTAATTAATCTCTTTTAAAAAATTATATTTTATTTATTTACTGGATAGAGACAGCCAGAAATTGAGAGGGAAGGGGAAGGGAGAGAGACAGAGAGACACCTACAGCCCTGCCTCACCACTTGCAAAGCTTTATCCCTACAGGTAAGGGACCAGGGGCTCGAACCCTGGTCTTTGTGCATTGTATCATGTGTGCTCAACCAGGTGTACCACCACCCGGCCCCATAAATCTCTTTAAAAGGCTTATCTGTTTGTTTTTGGTAGAGGCACAGAGAGAAGTTGAGTGGCATGGGGACGATAGAGACAGAGAGACACCTGCAGCCCTGCTTCCCTGCAGGTGAAGATTCCCCTCTGCAGGTGGGGACTGGGGGCTTGAACCTGGGTCCTTTTGCATGTTAACAGGCATGCTGCACCAGATATGCCCAGCCCCTCTTGATGGTTCCCTGTCAAAGTTCCACAGACCTTCAGGTGCTAATGAGTCATTCCTTGTGAGCAGACCTCTTCCCACAGGGCAGCGACCTGTCATGAACCTCCTCGGGCCAGAGGGACAGCCTGTGACTGTCATGCCAGCCAGGAGCCTCGCTGGCCAAGTCCCCTGTCCCCTGCACTGGCCCACGACCCTTTACGGTCCCTGAGCCCCAAGCCCCAGCCTCAGAGGACGAGTGTGCTTTGAGACAAGAGTCCACCACAGGGAGTCGGGCTGTAGCGCAGCGGGTTAAGTGCAGGTGGCACAAAGCACAAGGACCGGCGTGAGGATCCCGGTTTGAACCCCGGCTCCCCACCTGCAGGGGAGTCACTTCACAGGCGGTGAAGCAGGTCTGCAGGTATCTGTCTGTCTCTCCTCCTCTCTGTCTTCCCCTCCTCTCTCCATTTCTCTGTGCCCTATCCAACAATAATAACTACAACAATAAAACAACAAGGGCAACAAAAGGGAATAAATAAATAAATAAATAAATAAATAAAAGAGTCCGCCACATTCAGGCCCTGCTAGCACCTGGAATAAACTCGTCTTCCTCTCACCAGCCTCTGCCTCTTGGCCACAGGGCGCTTCCAGCAGTGGGCACTGAGCCATCGTCACACATGCCCCGGCCTCTAGGTGCCCCATTCAGGGTGTGTCGAATTCTAACTCCATCTATGAGTTGGTTCACTCATAGACTCTTTATTTTATTTTATTTTATTTTATTTTATTTTATTTTATTTTATTTTATTTTATTGTTTATTATTGGATAGGGACAGAGAGAAACTGAGAGGGGAGAGGGAGGCAGAGAGACAGAGAGACACCTGCAGCCCTGCTCCACCACTCGTGAAGCTTCCCCCCTGCAGGTGGGGACCGGGGGTCCTGGCTCCTTGTGCCCTGGAATGTGAGCCCTTAATGAGGTGTGCCACCGCCTGGCCCCACCTCATGGTCTCTTGTTCTGGAGTTTGGACTTCATTCGTTTATTTTCCCAGCCTGTAGCCATCAGGAAAACTGTTGGAGGGCCAGCGCGTTGCTTTGCCCTGTGTGACCCAGGTCCGAGCCCAGCTGCCACTACACTGAAGGAGGCTTTGGTTTCTTTCACTCTCTTTGACTATGTTTCAAACCTCCCAGCGCCAGAAAGAGAAGCAACAGATGCCCCTCTAATGGGGCCGTGGCCTGGCTGTGAGAAAACCAGATTCCAGGGCACCGCCTCTGTCAGGCCGCCCTCCCTCCATGGGGACCCCAGAGGCTCTGAGCTCTGGCAGAGTCTCCGCTCAGCTGGGCCTCGAGAGGCCTGCGACTCAGCAGCCTCAGTTTCCTTTGTGGGGCAGATCAGAAGTTGGGACAGGCTGGGTGCTCTCACTGCGGTCCTCTCTGCTTCTACCATCTGAACCGGCCTGGCCTGGGGAGCAGCTGGGGTCTCCCCAGAAAGGCTGGATGCATGGAGGTGTCTGAAGTGCCACCCTCCAGGGCCCCCTGGGTGACTCGGGTTCCCACAGAGAAGGGCCCACCCCACCTCCACAGAAGCTCTCCTTTCTCTGCTGCTGCACCCCTTTCCTCCCCACCCCCACTTTGCCTCTCCCCTGATCTTCTGCTGTTCACCCTATCTTTGTCTCTCCATCCCGCTTTCTCTTAGAAAAAAAATCAATCCACAGAGCGATTAGATTTGCAAATGAGCGGGCAGGAAACTGGGAACAAAGGCAGCAGAGCCAAGGAGGGAGCAGGTATAATTACTGTAATTAACTCCAGCAGCCGGGACACAGCCCCACAGCCTGGCTGACAGGGGTGCTGGGAGCTGCAGGCACCCCTCCTCCCAGGCAGGGGGAGTGGGGGAAACTCCTTGGGAGACAGGTGTCCCACCAGGCCCAGGCTGGAGCAGGGAGGAGGCCATCTGGGCTCAGAGGGGCAGGGGGACAGAGCTACCTCCTCCATTGCTTTCTCTCTCTCCCCTAATAGGCTGGTCCTCAGCCTAAGGGCCATTTGCTCACTCCCACAGAGACACAGAGAGGGAGAGGCAGAGTGAACTTGAGACACTACAGCCCTAGAGTTTCCTCAGGTGATATAGTGCCTCCCATGTGGTACCAGGTTGCGTCGTGGGGGTGGGGGTGGGGGGAGCCAACCTGGGCTGCTGCTTACTCAGCGACGACGCGGGAGAGGAACCAGGAACTCGTGGCTGAGCAGGAACGTAGTGCAATGCCTTTATGGATCAGCGATAACGCCTTTATATATCTCTTAACCGGAAGTGGCAAGTGGGAAAAGGAAATGGCTAGGAGAGGGGTGGAGCAAAAAAAGAGCGGGAACATAGAAAGCTTCCACAGCAGCTGTTGCGAAGGTTCTAACCAATGGGATCAAACCAGCACCCTGCAGGCAGGGCGGGTCTCAGGCAAAGCAGTGATTATGTAAAGAGACCACAGCGTCAAGCCATGCAGGGACCTGGCGTAATGACCAACAACCAGGGTTTGAACCTGGGTCACGCTGGGGCTGAGCACCTGCATCACTCCACCACTCCCAAAGGCCAGTGATCTTTTCCTTCCTCTAACGGAGGGTGAGAGCCAGAGAGGGAGAGAGAGGAGACGCCTCCAGCCCCACTCCAAGCTTCCCCCCAGCAGCTGCATCCATGTGGTGGCTTGGGGCTTGAATCCAGGTCCTTGTGTGTGGTAACATGTGCGCCTTGCCAGGCGAGCCACAGGTTCCCCCTCTGACTCCCTCCTTTTTTTTTTTTTTTTTGACTCCCTCCTTTTATTGTTATCTTTTTTTTTTTTATTTAAGAAAGGATAAATTAACAAAACCATAGGGTAGGAGGGGTACAACTCCACACAATTCCCACCACCCAATCTCCATATCCCACCCCCTCCCCTGATAGCTTTCCCATTCTCTATCCCTCTGGGAGCATGGACCCAGGGTCATTGTGGGATGTAGAAGGTGGAAGGTCTGGCTTCTGTAATTGCTTCCCCGCTGAACATGGGTGTTGACTGGTCGGTCCATACTCCCAGTCTGCCTCTCTCTTTCCCTAGTGGGGTGTGTCTCTGGGAAGCTGAGCTCCAGGACACATTGGTGGGGTCTTCAGTCCAGGGAAGCCTGGCCGGCATCCTTCCACCTTCTACAATCCCCTCTACTTCCCCCAGTCCTGGAACCCTTGGATAGGGCTCACTTTCCCGTATGCCTCTCCCAATCCATATAAAATAATATTGCATCTGCCGATTACAACCTAATCAACGCAATGATGGCCACCTCAACATGCTTCACTTCAGACTGTGTCCAGAGACTTCACGTGTGGAATGACAACCCTTCATCTTCATATTGTTATCTTCTAATGAATGTTTACAGAGACCCTCCTGGACCACAGCCCTTCCTCGGATCCCGTCACACTGGGGGCGGAATTTGACATGGAGGGGGGTGGTGTGGGGGACACGTTCTCAGTCTATAGTACCACGTCACCAATCTGGCTAGGACTCTCAGTTTAATGTTGGATAATATTAGGGAAGCGCTTGGTTTTATGGGGACAGCTAGTCTGTCATTCACCAGAAATCTCATGACAGCCATAGCTTCTCCAGAGATATGTTCATCAGGTTGGAGGACTTTTTTTTGCTCTTCTTAATGTACTGAGGATTATTTTTTCCCTCTAATTCCTGTCTTTAGTACTAGATTTATAATTCTATTTTTATAGCTAAAAAATCTTGTCATAGAGCTACAGACATATACAGAAGTATGTACTATCTTTAAATCTATATAGAACAATATTTAAAATTTTAATTTATACTTTAAATGAAGACTTATAAGGTATAGCTTGACTTTACAAGAAGGAAAATACATGAGATAGACAGACTTAACTTTCAAAACTGTAACTAGCTCCTCTTGATATGGCAAATGGAAACTTACGAGAAAACTCTTAGCTTTTTGACCTTATTATCCAAATGATTCAAATATGGATAGATCAGTGCTATTTTGCCTGGAATTGTTGTGAAACAACATTTTAAAAAGGAATTTACAGACACTAAAAACAAAAGATTTATTTATTTAATTTATTTATCTCTCTCTCTTTGCCTTCAGCGTTATGGTGCCGGCACTATGAATCCACTGCTCCTGGAGGTCATTTTTTTTTCATTGGAAAGGACAGAGAGAAGTTGAGAAAGAAGGGGGATAGAGATTAAGATAGACACCTGCAGACCTGCTTCACCACTTGTGAAGTTTCACCCCTACAGGTGGGGAGCTGGGGACTCGAACCTGGATCCTTGCGCAGGTCTTTGCACTTAGTATTATGTGCACTTAACCAGGTGCGCCACCGCCTGGCCCACTTTCTTTCTTTCTTTTTTTTTTTTTTTCTGTGAGAGACCTGAACTCTGCTGAGCTCTGGCACGTGTGCTGTCAGGGCTCATACCTGTGACCGTCCGTGTGACCGTCTGTGTGACCGTCCGTGTGACCGTCCGTGTGACCGTCCGTGTGCAGATCCTGTGTTCTGTGCTCTGTCACAGAGGTATCCCCCAGCTCAGCTATTCTCAGATAGATTTCTGATATGAAATATTGTGCTTCTTATTATTTATTTTTGGTCTCCATTTGGAAAATATTTTCTTAGAGTCCTAAAAATGTTTAACTTCTGCCAGGTTGGACATGTCCAGTATTCTGAAAGTTCTGAAGACTCCCTCAGTGTGAATCCCCCCAGGAAAGTGGTTTCTTTGCTACTAATTCCTGCTTGTTGGAACCTCAATACTGGGAGAATCCTTGGACGTTGGTTACCCGAAAGTGACACTCCCTGCTGGGAGCATGACTGGGGGTCTACGCCACATCCCCAGGGTCATTCCCAGTATCCCGGCAGCCACACGCCCTCCTGTTCTCTGAGAAGAGCTTCACGACTTCAATTTTCCCTTTCCTTTTTCTTTTCTTTTCTTTTCTTTTTTCTTTTTTCTTTTTTTTCCTCCTCCAGGGTTATTGCTGGGCTCGGTGCCTGCACCATGAATCCACCACTCCTGGAGGCCATTCCCCCCCCCCCCCCTTTTTGTTGCCCTTGTTGTAGCTTCGTTGTGGTTATTATTATTGCCCTTGTTGATGCAATTCATTGTTGGATAGGACAGAGAGAAATGGAGAGAGGAGGGGAAGACAGAGAAGGGAAGAGAAAGATAGACACCTGCAGACCTGCTTCACCGCCTGTGAAGTGACTCCCCTGCAGGTGGGGAGCCGGAGGCTCGAACCGGGATCCTTACGCCGGTTCCTGCGCCTTGCACCACATATGCTTAACCCACTGCACCACCGCCCGACCCCTTTCTTTTCTTTTTTTATATTTATTTATTTGTTTTCCCTTTTGTTGCCCTTGTTTTTTTATTGTTGTAGTTATTATTGTTGCTCTTGATGTCATCGTTGTTGGATAGGACAGAGAGAAATGGAGAGAGGAGGGGAAGACAGAGAGGGGGAGAGAAAGACAGACACCTGCAGACCTGCTTCACCACCTGTGAAGCGACTCCCCTGCAGGTGGGGAGCCGGGGCTTGAACCGGGATCCTTATGCTGGTCCTTGTGCTTTGCGCCACCGCCCGACTCCCAGGTTTCCCTTTCCTCTGCTAATGTTGCTACGTGGTGATACTGGAGCAGGCCTTTCCTTTGTATTGGTGCACTGGGCTGATGCTTGGGCCTCTTGCATCTCTCTTGAATGAATTTTAGAGATGGGCTACCCCTTGCCCATTTCCAGTATGAAAACTACATTTTCCATCGCGAGTTTCCATAGGTGCAAAGGATGCAATTTGGGGCACATTGTAAATGGTGACATTTAAAAATAAATCTTCACTCTGCTCTTTTTCAAGTTCCCGAGGAAACTTCAATATCACATGGATGTGATCTTACTATCTTTTGTTTTCTTTAATTATTTATTTTTTATTAAACAGATAGATAGATAGGGGAAAAGCATTTTTCTGGTACATTTGACGGCAGGGACTAAACTCAGGGCCTCTGTCCTTCCATCTAGTTCTGTAGGCACTGTGCCACTGAGATGTCATCACTATTAATCTGTTTTAAAGTACACAAAATTTCCTTTGGTAGTCTGATATATATTTTTAATTTTTTTAGATCTTATTTTATGTATTTATTATTGGATAGAGACAGAGAGAAATTAAGAGGGGAAGAGGAGATAGAGAGGAAAAGAGATAGAGAGACACCTGCAGCCCTGCTTCACCACTTGCAAAGCTTTCATCCTGCAGGTGGGGACCAGGGGCTTGAACCTGGGTTCTTGCACACTGCAGTGTGTGTGCTTAACCAGGTACACCACCACCTGGCCGCCCGCAGTCCACTATTTTTACACGATTCCTTTTTTCTTCTCTAACTTATTATTTTCCTTCTGCTTCCCCCACAGAATTTTGTCCTAATGTAATATATTTTTATGCTGGAAATTTTTTTAAAAATTGATTTCTTTTTTTTTTTAAATTGATTTCTGTATCATTTTTTTCCTGCAACAAAACATACATAGAAATTGAAATGGTGTTTTAAAAACTTCTCACATGGCTGAGAGCCCTTACATATTGAAGGCTTTATTCTGGATTGTGTTACGATTAAAATTATTACCACACAATTGAGGAAAACCCATAGCTGTATTAGACATCTCAGTGGACAGTTATTCAAGGCAGGAGTGGAAGTCATTGCAAATGAATCTGCTCTGAGATGGATGGAATTCTAAAGTTCATTCCCTGTATCTGTGGGTGAAGTATTTGCTTATAGCAATTTGACACAGGGAATAATACCGTTTTTCCTTTTCCTTTTTTTTTTTTTTTTTTTGTACAGTGAGGCCCAAGTGCTGGAAACATAGTTCATATAAGTTAGATAGTTGTTGCTACATTGGAGTTGTTTTGACCACTTCTAAGCCATGTTGTCTTTCTTTAAAAATACTTTATTTATTGGCTAGAGACAAAGAAATCAAGTGATAAGGGAGAGAGACACCTGCAGCCCTGCTTCATCACCCATGAAGCTTCTTCCCCCTCCCAGGTGGGTGCTTGAACCCAGGTCCTCTGCACAGCGTGCCAATTTCTACACGGGAGACAGTGGGGCTTCGGCAGGGGTTTTAATGCCTTGGGGACCCAATAGGGGTGTGGAATCTTAATCCCACATCTTCCACCCACGAGCATGGATGGCTTCCCAGTTTTTTTATTTTTCTTTTTGGGGGGGGGTGTCTTATTGATTCAGCAATCATCTGTCACTGGCAGAGTTTAAGTTTTATGCCTCTTTTGTTCCATTTACTCCTCAATATTTTATTCTTTTTGATGTGCTTGCAAATGGAATGGTTTTCTTAATTTGATTTTTATTCATCGCCAGGGTATAGAAACAGAATTGATTTTGTGCGCATGTGTGTGTATTGATCTCATGGCCGGCAGTGCAGCTGAACCTGCTTTCTCTGTGTCATTCTTCACAGCCCAAGCCACCCCCCACCCCCGTCACCCTACTTGTTCCTGGTCTCCAAGCTTTCTGAGCCAACCTGGATGCCCGAGGGGTCCCACTCCCACTGTTTTTAATATAAGTCGACAACATCTAAAAACATGGCATCTGACGGCTCTCTGGCTTCATGTGCTTCAAGGCTTGAGGTTCGGAGGGAGATGGGGAGTGATATTTCCAGATACCCAGGGGAGGGAGGAGAAGCAGACCTGTTTGCCTAGAGACTCAGGAGAGGGTCTGAGCAGAATAAAGCCCGGAGGGGCAAGCAGGTGGCAGGAATACCAGGAAGGTGGTGCCGCTGGTGCCCAGGTCTTGCTGAGGGTCTAGCAGGCTGCTGGACCTGAACCAGCGAGCCTGGCTCATAGGAGTCAATCTCCAAACTTCTAGGAATTTCAGGAGCTGATTAAAATTCTAATGACTTACAGATTCTACATATGGCAAAAGATACTGAAAACCCACCACTTCCTTTTAAAAATTAAATTGCTTGTTATCTGATAAGGCAGGGTGAAATGGAGAAGGGAAGGGGAGACAGAGAGGGAGAGAGACAGAGAGATGCCTGCAACATTGCTTCACCGCTCATGAAGCTTCCTCCCTGCAGGTGGGGAGTGGGAGCTTGAACACGGGCCCTTGTGCATAGTGATGTGTGCACTCAACTGAGTTTGCCGCCAGTGAACCCTCCCCCCCCAAATCACTGCTTCTTAATCGTCTTATTCATTTTACTGTACCTGCGCCCTTGAAGTTACTTGTGTCTGCTCTATGGCGGTGGTCCTGTTGGCGTGTGTTATTGTCAATCTCTTCCAGCCTCTGGCCAACACAGCAGGGCCCCGTCTCCCGGAAAGCCAGGCGTTCTGCCCATCTGACTTGGAGTCTCACTGCGGGTTCTGGAGGCAGCAGTTGCCAGCTGTGGGCTTGGGCAGCTTCCTTGCCATCTCTGTGCCTCCGTCGCTTTGTACGTGCACCTGTCTGGGGGTGTCAGGATTAGTCAAGTCCGTGCACACAGGGTGCTTAGAAGGGGGCCTTGCACCCACTCCCACAGAGGCCTTAGCTGTCCTCAGGGCTGACTATGCTCGGCTGGCCCCTTCTCCCCGGTCACATGTGGTGACAGGAACAGAGAGACATTGAGAGGGGAGGGGGAGGTAGAGAGGGGGAGAGAAAGAGAGACACCTGCAGCCCTGCTTTGCTGCCTTGTGAAAAGCCCCTGCTGCAGGCGGGGAATGGGGGGCTCGAACCTGGGTCCTTGCGAGGGTCCTTGCTCTTAGTACTATGTCCTCTTAGTACTTAACCGGGGGTGCCACCGCTGGGCCCCCCTCACTTGTGGTTTCTGACAGTCACTCTTGTCTCTTCTGCTTCCTGTTCTTGTGTCTTCTGTTTCCAGCTAGATAACTTAGTTCCCAAATCTAGGGGTGGAGAGGGAGAGAGGGAGAGGGAGAGGGAGGGGGAGAGGGAGAGAGGAGAGAGGCCTTGAGCTGAGTTCAACTTCAGTAAGATCTGTAACTAATCATACCAAAATTGACCCGTGTCCGGCGGTAGCCTTAGCAACCCCTAGTGGCATCACCGTCCCCTGGCGGCCCCACTGGAGAGGGGTCAGGGGTCAGCGGCTTGATTGGAGGCTGCGGAAGGTGTTGGGGGTGCGGTGGGGCTGCTCCCCAGCTCCCTCCGTGGGTTTCTAGGCTGACTTCCACATGGAAGAATCACAGAGAGACAGTCATGTTTCAGGGAGAAGAGGAGCGTTTATTGGGAGGAAGCAAGGACAGGAACAGAGAAGACTGTATAAGTCACACACACACACACACGCACCCCTTGTATCGTGTACACACACACACACACACCCTGTATCGTGTACACACACACCTTGTATCGTGTACACACACACACACAACCTGTATCGTGTACACACACACACCTTGTATCGTGCACACACACACACACACCTTGTATCATGTACACACACACACCTTGTATCGTGTACACACACACCTTGTATCGTGTACACACACACCTTGTATCGTGTACACACACACCTTGTATCGTGTACACACACACACACCTTGTATCGTGTACACACACACCTTGTATTGTGTACACACACATACACACACACACACACACACACACACACACACACACACACTTTGTATCGTCCTTTTTGGGGATGGTCGGGGGCCCTGAGAGCATGAGCCTCAGCCCCAGTCTCCAGGTGTCTCACCTGCGCCATCTGCATATTGTGACCTTTGCCTGTAGGGAGGGAGGAGTTGGGGCAGGACGTGCAGACACACTGGGCTTCTGGCTCTGCCTCTGGGTCCTCTCAGCTGCCTGCGGGGTGCAGGGTGCAGGTGCGGGTGCGGGTTGCAGGGTGCTGGTGTGGGGTGCGGGGGTGCAGGTGCGGAGTGTGGGTGGAGAGTGTGGGTGCGGGGTGCAGGTGCGGGGTGTGGGTGGAGGGTGTGGGTGCGGGGTGCAGGTGCGGGGTGTGGGTGTGGGGTGCAGCTGCGGGGTGTGGGTGGAGAGTGTGGGTGCGGGGCGTGGGGTGCAGGTGCGGGGTGTGGGTGGAGGGTGTGGGTGCGGGGTGCAGGTGCGGGGTGT
>NC_080183.1:16454146-16494146 GCF_950295315.1 Erinaceus europaeus
GTGTGTGAGTGTGTGTCTGTGTGTGTGTGAGTGTGTGTGTGTCTGTGTGTGAGTGTGTGTGTGCGTGTGAGTGTGTATGCGTGTGAGTGTGTGTGAGTGTGAGTGTGAGAGTGTGATTGTGTCTGTGTGTGAGTGTGTGTGTGTGTGAGTGTCTGTGTGTGAGTGTGTGTGTGAGTGTGAGAGTGTGATTGTGTCTGTGTGTGAGTGTGTGTCTGTGTGTGTGAGTGTGTGTGTGAGTGTGTGTCTGTGTGTGAGTGTGTGTGTGAGTGTGTGTGCGTGTGAGTGTGTATGTGTGTGAGTGTGTGTCTGTGTGTGAGTGTGTGTGTGAGTGTGTGTGAGTGTATGTGTGAGTGTGAGTGAGTGTGTGTGTGAGTGTGTGTGTCTGTTTGTGTCTGTGTGTGAGTGTGAGCGTGTGGAGTGCGTGTGTGAGTGTGTGTGT
This sequence comes from Erinaceus europaeus, assembly GCF_950295315.1. NCBI lineage: Eukaryota > Metazoa > Chordata > Mammalia > Eulipotyphla > Erinaceidae > Erinaceus > Erinaceus europaeus. The sequence continues at coordinate 16,454,586 of NC_080183.1, forward strand.
CTGTGTGTGAGTGCGTGTGTGAGTGCGTGTGTGTGTGTGAGTGTGTGTGTGAGTGTGTGTGTGTGTGTGAGCGTGTGGAGTGCGTGTGTGAGTGTGTGTGTGTGAGTGTGAGCGTGTGGAGTGTGTGTGAGTGTGTGTGAGAGTGTGTGAGTGAGTGTGTGTGTGGAGTGTGTGTTTGTGTGGAGTGTGTGTATGTCTGTGTGTGTGAGTGTGTGTGAGTGTGTGTGTGAGTGTGTGTATGTGGAGTGTGAGTGTGTGTTAGTGTGTGTGTGTGAGTGTGTGTGTGAGCATGTGGAGTGCGTGTGTGAGTGTGAGTGTGTGTGAGTGTGTGTGTGGAGTGCGTGTGTGTGTGTCTGTGTGTGTGTGAGTGTGTGTGGAGTGTGTGTGTGAGTGTGTGTATGTGGAGTGTGAGTGTGTGTGTTAGTGTGTGTGTGTGTGAGCATGTGGAGTGCGTGTGTGAGTGTGAGTGTGTGTGGAGTGTGTGTGTGAGTGTGTGTGTGAGCGTGTGTGAGTGTGTGTGTGTGTGTGAGCGTGTGGAGAGCGTGTGGATCGGGGTGTGGCGGCCGGGTCTCCACCTCCTCCGGCCGCACTGCGGCTCCCTGTGGCCACTGGCGGGCAGGCAGGACGGGGACAGGAATGAGAGCGGCCAGTGGCGGCCTCCTGCGCAGTGGGCTCTCCGGTCCTCACGTCCTTCCCGCCTGCTCTCCCGCCCGCCTCACCTGCCAGACCACCCCTCGGGGCTGGGTGGTGCCCGTGCCCGGTAGAGGACCCGGGTTCAAGGCTGCCGTCCACACGATGGGGCGGGGCTGCGGGTGTCGCTGCCTGTCCCCGTCCTGTCAAGTGTCCTCGGGCTCTGATCCATCAGAGAAAGAAAGACACCGTGTTTACAGGAGCCCTGCCAGCCTTGTGCCGGGGGTCTTTGCCGGGAGGCTCCCACAAGGCGGGTGGGTGGCGGCTACAGGTCAGCGAGCAGGGGGCTCAGGGCGGGCCAGAGCCTGGTTTGCTGACCGGAAGCTGGAGGTGAGCAGAGCTTGGTGGGAGCTGAACCCCGACTTTCCCTCTGTGCCCTGCAGGTGAGCTCTGAGGAGACAAAGCTCTTCCTGGAGGCGTTCGGGCCACGGGACACTTTGTACGGAGACCCAGCAGCTAGAGGAAGCACCCAAGCCCACTTTGGTTCCCAGGTACTGTGAGCTAAGTCCTTGAGGGGGGCTGTCTGGAAACTCCTAGAGTGAGGCATTGTGGGACATGACAGCATCACGACATGACAAGCGTCACGACTCTTGCTGTGGCATGTTTGCTGTGAGCAGGAACTATGCAGGAACTATGCAAATACATGGTTTGCTTCACATGAAGAGCTGGAGCATCATGAGTGAGTGTGTGTGTGAGTGAGTGTGTGTGTGAGTGTGTATGTGTGAGTGTGTGTGTGTGAGTGTGTGTGTGTGAGTGTGTGAGTGTGTGAGTATGTGTGAGTGTGTGAGTGAGTGTGAGTATGTGTGAGTGTGTGTGTGAGTGTGAGTGTGTGTGAGTGTGTGAATGAGTGTGAGTGTGTGTGAGTGTGTGTGAGTGTGTGTGAGTATGTGTGAGTGAGTGTGAGTGTGTGTGAGTGAGTGTGTGTGTGAGTGTGTGTGTGAGAGTGTGTGTGAGTGAGTATGTGTGTGAGTGTGTGAGTGTGTGAGTGTGTGTGAGTGAGTATGTGTGTGAGTGTGTGAGTGAGTGTGTGTGTGTGTGTGTGAGTGTGTCTGAGTGTGTGTGAGTGAGTATGTGTGTGAGTTTCCGTGCGGCAGTGCTGCTGACTCACTTCTGTGGCTCAACACCTGCAGGGTGAATTCACTGCTCCTGGTGGCCAGCCCCCCTTTTATTTGCTAGGACAAAGAGAAATTGAGAGGGAAGGGGAGATGGAGAAGGACAGAGGACAGACACCTGCAGACCTGCTTCACTTCTTGTGAAGCTTTTCCCCTGCAGGTGGGACTGGGGGCTCGAACCCAGGTTCTTTCATAGACTGGTTGCTGGCAGCCGCTCAGGCGTGGCGAGAGTCCTGTGAGAGCAGCTTGCGGGACCCTCCCGGCCTGTTCTTGTGCCCCTGCGCCCAGTGGCTGCCAGGCCTGTGAGCCTCCCCCTGCACCTGGAGGTGGGGTTCAGCACATGGGCGTGGAAGAGGCAGGAAGGGGAGGCTTTGGTAAGAACTGAAGCGAGGCTGGAGAATTAGCCCGTCTGAATGGGGCTGTTTATGTCGTGCACACGTGTCAGTAGAGCCACCCCGCCCCCGTGCATTTCACTCTTTCTCGATCTCTATCTAAAATCAGTAAAGTTAAGATGAAGAAGAAAGAGCAGGAGAAGGAGAAGAAGAAGAGAATGAAGAAGATGGAGAGAGAGAGGAGGAGGGGGAGGAGAGAGGAAAGACACTGAACCCAGGGTCAGGAAATAATGAGATGCACGGGAAAGGCCCATCAGAGAGTCAGCTCCCAGCGTTGGGGGACGCAGGTACCAGACCTTGGGCATGCTCTGGGGGGCTGCGAGGAGGAGTAAGATGAAGAAGAGAGAGGAGGAGAAGGAGAAGAAGAAGAGAATGAAGAAGATGAAGAGAGAGAGGAGGAAGGGGAGCAGAGAGGAAAGACACTGAACCCAGGGTCAGGAAATAGTGAGGCACACGGGAAAGGCCCATCAGAGAGTCAGCTCCCAGCGCTGGGGGATGCAGGTACCAGACCTTGGGCATGCTCTGGGGGGCTGCGAGGAGGAGTAAGGGGGCCCCGAGGGGGCTGGTGCAGGTTTTATTAATCTTCTAGCTGTATGGGGAGGGAAACGAGTCTAGGAAAGTAAAGGGGGGATATTACACCCCCAAGTCTAGAGGCTAATTCAACATGAGGCCTGGTCTTGGTTCTTGAGTGGTGGCATTAGGAATGCCTCTCTAACTCTTGCAATTCTGTTTACTCTCTCTCTCTGTTTTCATTTTCTCCCACATGCTGGCAACATGGCTCCTAGAAGCTCCAGGCCTGCCCCCCTCTGCTCAGCAGTGAGGGGCTTCATGCAAGAGATAAATGTGGAAGAATAAACATGAAGCTTGAAAAAATAGCTCATGTTTGGGAGGTGGGTGTGTTGGAGTCTGAATCATGGGAGTGGGGGGCTGATTTTTTTTGATAAGTTCATGTGAATCTTATCTCTAGATTCCACACATGAGTGAAACCATCCGGTAGTTGTCTTTCATCTCTTATTTTGCTAAGCATAATCACCTCCACATCTGTGTATTTGTCCCAAAGGGCACAATGTCATCTTTTTTGTGACTGCTGAGTAGTATTCTGTGGAATATACATCCCATACCTTCTTTAGCCAGTCATCTATATGGGCATATAGGCTGCTTCCACTCTTTGGCTGTTGTGAATAATGCAGCTATGAACACAGGGGTGCCTGTGGCCCTTCAAATTAGCGCTTGAGTGTCCACTGGATAAATGCCAAGAGTGGGATTGCTGGGGCATAAGGGTCTTCCATTTCTATTTGTTTAAGGACGGTCCATACAGTCTTTCGGAGGGGCTGCACCAGTCTGCATTCCATCCAGCAGTTCAACAGAGTCGCCTTTTGTTTACCACCTCTCTGACACCTGACATTTCCTGGTTTGTTTATGTCAGCCATTCTCTCAGATGTGAGATGGTGTCTCAGCGTAGTTTTAATTTATATTTCTCTAGTGATACGTAAACTGGAGCATTTCTTCATGTGTCTGAGGGCCATGTGTGTCTTTAGAAAACTATCTTTAGTTTTTCGGTCCATTTCTTTTAATGGGTCATTTTTGCTTGTTTTGTAGATCTATCTACAAGTCTTTTTCAAGTTGGCCTCGATTCACCAATATTGGGCTGTATCACTGTATTTTGCTCTCCCCTTTCTTGTGTCTGGTTTTTCCAGTTGTTGTTGTGTTCCTGGTTCTATCCTAATACTAATCATCACATTAAAAGTTGGGATCCCTTTGCCTCTTCTTTTTAAAATTTTTTTCCCCCTTTCTGTTGCCCTTGTTGTTTATCATTGTTATTATTGTTGTTGTTATTGCTGTCGTCATTGTTGGATAGGACAGAGAGAAATGGAGAGAGGAGGGGAAGACAGAGACGGGGAGAGAAAGACAGACACATGCAGACCTGCTTCACCGAAGCCTTTGTAGCGACTCCCCTGCATGTGGGGGGCCGGGGGCTTGAACTGGGATCTTTACGCCGGTCCTTGCGCTTTGCACCATGTGCGCTTAACCTGCTGTGCTACCACCCAGCTCCCGACAACAATATTAACAACACAATGATAAACAACAAGGGCAACAAAAGGGAAAAAAATGGCCTCCAGGAGCAGTGGATTCGTAGCACAGGCACCGAGCCCCAGCAATAACCCTGGAGGCAAAAAAAAAAAAAAAAAAAAAAGAACAAAAAACCCTGCCATTTCTTTAACTCAGATCTGGAAGTGATGAACCTCACTGCCTAACTCCCAGTCCTGTGTCCAGCCTATTAGTCCTGGGAATCGCTCCCTCACCCTCTTTCTGTCTGGGAGCCACACCTGTTTGTTTGTGCTCACCTGTGGCTTGGTGAGGCTTTGAGAGACTCTGGTTGTAGTTTACAGATAATTCTCGTTGCTTTTCCTGGTTGACTAGGGAGAGCAAGACACAGCTGCTCCTCCACAGCCGCGCCTCAGTCCACAGCCGCGCCTCCGTAAGTCTCTGCCTTTTTAAAATGTTTTATCGGTGATTTCATGATGGCTCCTGAGATTACAGGGCTGTTGCTCCACACCACCCTCTTTCTCCCACCAAATCATCCTTTATTCTTTTTTTTACTGAAAGTGTAATTCCTGTTTGCAGTTCTTCATTGAGTGTTTTACCTTTGGTTGTACTTGAGAACATTTTTATTTACATAAAAACTGGAAAAGCAGTACAAAAAGTTCCAAGAATTCTATACCCAACCTTCCTTATTATTGACACCTTTCACTGATGTTATATACCTACGATAGTCAGCGAATTCACATTTTCTAGGAAGGTGATGAAGAGTTGGTACAATTTCTTCCTTAAATATTTGGTAGAAAATCTTATGACCCTGAAATGATATATTTTCTTATTTGGAAGATTACTGCTTTTTTAAAAACAATGTTTTATTTATCTATCCATGAGAGAGAGAGAGAGATACAGCGAGAATGATACAGACAGAGAGACCAGAGCATTCTGCCTTGTGGTGGACAGGGCACTACTTTGCCTTGTGCATGGCCCAGGTTCAAGCCCGGCCCTCAGGGTACTGGAGGAAGTGTCAGAGCCGTGTTCTCTCTCTTTCCTTCTGTGTTTCGTGGTGCCTTCTCTGTTGAGTCAGTTCTAGTGTCACTGCTTCTTTGTGCCTTCAGCGGGCAATCAGGAGCAGTCTGTCTCCTGTTGTATCAGACCAAGCCCTTTGCTGTCCACCATTAGGATGACTTGCCACTGATTTCTAATCTCCTTCAATGTTGATTCATTGGCAGGGGTGGGGACTGGGCTTCCATGCACTTCAGGCCTAAGGATGGAGTCTCCACTCCATGTGCAACCTTATGGGAGAAAACGAGTAAGACGGATGCATGGCATCAGATGGACAACCCTGGCTGGGTGAAGCCAGCCGAGCCAGTGGCAGGAGGGACACCTTCTAGAGGCAGGTGACAGGCTGGGCCTCTGGTCCTCACCTGCTCTCTTAACAGTGGTCTCTGAGGATCTCCCAGATCTTCTGCCTCCTTGAGTCTCAGATTCTCAAGAAAGGGGGTGGGTATCAGAGGAAAACCAGCACCCTTTAAAAAAATCATATCTACCTATTTATTTTACGTGAAAGGGCGGAGAGAAATTGAGAAGGAAGAGGAGAAAGAGAAAGATACCTGCAGCATGGCTTCAGTGCTCGTGAAGCTCCCCCCCACAGGTGGAGATGGGGGGCTTGAACCTGGGTCCTTGTGCTTGGAAACATGTGAGCTCAGCCACCGTCCAGCACCCTTTGCAAACATGATGTCCCAACATCCCGAGAGAAGAGGAGACAAACCATTAGCCCTTTTTTCTTTTTAGTATTTATTTATTTGCTAGGACAGAGAGAAATTGAGAGGGGAAGGAGATAGACAGAGAGACACGTGAAGCACTGTTTCATCACTTGTGAGCTTCCCTCCTGCAGGTGGGGGTGGGGGGCTTGAACCTGGGTCCTTGTGCATGGTAACGTGTGCTCAACCAGGCACGCCACCACCCAGCGCCAGCTGTGGTCTTTCTGCAAGGCCAGGAGGGTTGCAGAGACTTTGAGCTGGACTCACTCTTGGCCTGCAGTGATTGAGGGAGGCTGGCCCAACGCAGCTTTCTGTTCTCTAGTTTTCATATGTTGTGGTGACCCAGGCCCTCTCCTGCAGAAAATCATAGTTCTTCTAAAGAAAACAAAGTGAATACACCTATCTCATCGATTTGCAGACTTCTTGCGCGGCCAGGCCCGCAGACCACATGGGCTTTGACGCCACGTTAGCTGCTGCTGTAGGCATCTCCCCGACAGCCCCCCCCCCCCATGTTTTTTCAGTGACAGAAGGAACAGAAGGCTTCCTCTCTCTCCATTGCTGGCTTTGATTTAGAAGCAGTTAAATTTGTGGACGATTTTTTTTTTTTATCCTTGTGGACAGTGTTTGTGATTGGTGTTTCCATTATAAATGGGTCAGAGCCTAAATAGGTCACGTTGTCTCTCTGAATGTGCTAATCTTGAAGTGAACTGGGGAGCGGGGAGGGGAGAGGTTATCTAGCTGGGATCTGGGACCCCAAGGCAGACGTCAAGCTGAGCTGTCGGGGCCCCACCACAGGGTCCTCCCTGAATGCTGAGACCTCTGACGAAACCTCCCTAAGTGAAGTGGGGAGACACGGACTTTGGACAGGGTGGTGTGAGTGAGGACAGCTCTGTTTTCCTCTGGTCTGGTCTGTGAGGAAGATACAAAGAAAAAGATAAAAATAAATCAGGCAGGAATTCTAGAATTCTCAGAAGCTGGATGTAGCATCAGAGAGGGTAGAGCTAGGAGGAGAGATATCAGGGTTTGTTTTGGGCTGAATGGTGCTGTATTGAACGTGACCTTATTTGAGACAGGATCCTTCTAGAAGCAAATCAGTTAAGAGACTGATTCTCACATTGCCTCTTCTTCCGACTTGAATTTTGACTTTAATTGTTGGTGCTTTTTTTCTCTGCTGGCTGTGGGTTTACTTGAGTCTGCTTTTTCTAGTTTCCTAGGCAGAGATGATTGATCTGATATAACCCCCCCACCCCTTGCAGACATTTTGTGTGATAAAGTGGCCTGGGTGTCCTGTCTTCATGCCGCCCCACAAGTTTGGGTATGTTGTATTCTCGTTTTTATTGTGTTCCGAGTGGTTTCTTATTTTGATTTCTTTGTTGATCAGTGTATAACTTACATGTGTGTGACTTAAGTTTCTAAATACTTATATTTTCTCTTTAAAATATTTTTATTGGGCCCCTGGCTCCCCACCTGCAGGGGAGTCACTTCACAGGTGGTGAAGCAGGTCTGTAAGTGTCTGTCTTTCTCTCCCCCTCTCTGTCTTCCCCTCCTCTCTCCATTTCTCTCTGACCTATCTAACAACAACAGCAGCAACAACAATGGGAAAAGGATGGCCTCCAGGAGCAGTGGGTTCGTAGTGCAGGCACTGAGCTCCAGCAATAACCCTGGAGGCCATATATATATATTTTATTTATTTAGTAAATAGAGCTAGAGAGAACGCAAGAGGGGATGAGGAGGCAGAGAGGGAGAGAGAACAAGACGCGCCAGCAGTGTAATGACCTCCGCTCGTGAAGCTCCCCCCGGCAGGTGGTTTCAGTCTTTTCTCAAGAGCATTCCACTGCCAATTCATCACTGGATTCAGTGTTAGCAGGAGAAAGTACTTTGTGTGGATGGAGACAGCAACTGATAGGAGAAGAGAGTGTGAAGCCATCCACGCTGTAGGTGGGAGTCAAGGGCTTGGACCCGGGACCTTGTGGACTGTAACACGTGCACATGTCTGGGTACACCAGTCCCCAGTCCCAAGCACCTAGCTTTCTACGACTTCATCAACACAGTTAATGAAAGTACCATCACACTATTGGAATTTTCCATCTGATGGCTGAAGTGTAAGGAGATGGTATGTTTTAATCTCTCTCTTCCTCTCTGTCTCCATTGCCTCTCTGGGCTGACGCTTTCAGACGGACAGAGACAGAGATAGAGAGACAGGAGCTGGAGCCTGGCTTACACACCTTCCCAGGAGACAGGAGAGCTCTCTTGCCTTTCTTCTGACTGTACCTGTTCCTATGTTTCAGTCTTTGTATCTCCTTTCTGTGAACGGTTCACTCTTTTTTTGGTCCATTTTCCACTGAACTTATTTCTTACAGTCTGGTAGTTCTTTTTCTTTCAGATTCAAATAGTTTTAAATATTTGTTTTTTAAAAATATTTTGTTTATTCATTTATTGGATAGAGACAGAGAGAAATTGAGAGGGGTGGGTGGGGAGAGAGAGGGAGAGAGACAGACAGACACCTGCAGCCCTGCTCCACCACTTGTGAGGCCTCCCCCCTGCAGGTGAAGCTCCAGGGCTCGAACCTGGGTCCTTGGGCATGGTATCTGTGCCCAGCTGTGCCACCACCTGAACACCAAAAACATTTATTTTTGGAGGGTCAGGCAGTAGCGCAGTGGGTTAAGCACACATGGCATGAAGCGCAAGGACCGGTGTAAGGATCCTGGTTTGAACCCCTGGCTCCCGACCTGCAGGGAGGTCGCTTCACACGCAGTGAAGCAGGTCTGCAGGTGTCTGTCTTTCCCTCCCCCTTCTCTGTCTCCCCCTCCTCTCTTGGTTTCTGTCTGTCCCATCCAACAACAATGACATTAATAACAACAGTAATAATAACCACCACAACAATAACACAACAAGGGCAACAAAAGGGAAAAAAAGCCTCCAGGAGCAGTGGATTTGTAGTGCAGGCACTGAGTCCCAGAAATAACTCTGGAGGCAAAAAAATAATTATTTTTATTAGTTTACTTATTTATTTTTATGAGGGAGAGAGAGAGACTGGGGCCTCAGACTTACATATAGTAGCTTTTTAATTCACTAAAAAGATAAGTTCTGTGACATGAGTGAGCTTATTTTTGCTGTTGTCTTTTGACTCCACACACATTATTTATTTTAAAAGGCTTTATGCAGTGAATGCCTATCAATTAATATAATTATGTGATGTAATTTATTAATATATAATTGTTGTAATAGAAAGCCTATGGATTTTTCAAGCATAGCTAAAAAAAGACATTGTCTCAGACGTGGTGTTCCCAGGAACACTTAGCTTTCTGAGAGGAAGAGCTGTGCTAGGTCACTCAAACCCTCCTCCAAGTGCCTTTGTTCTGGAATCTCCACTTCCTCCCTCCCTCCCTCCCTCCCTCCCTCCCTCCCTCCCTCCCTCCCTCCCACTTCAAATGGGGCGTTTTGATCAGGTGAGTAACGGTAATTGGTACTGCGGGGTGACTAACTGTAAGAGTTCATTCCTCAAAGATTGTCCTGTTTTAAGCCAGGAATGGAGTCGATTTCAGTGACTTTCAAAGTGTCAGGAATCTGGGGATTTTGGGGCTGAGGTCAAGCACGGGGTAGTGAGCTGAACCGCACACTGAGTTTCTGCTCCCTCAGCCCGCCTGCGCCTGCTGACTATCCCCAGAACTCTCCGCTGGGAGGGAGACAACGCTTCCTTCTTGGGTTCCGTTTGTGATGATGGCCGTTGTATCTGGTTGGAAACACTGAACATCGTTAGATAAGATGCCAACTAAACTGAATTAATTCATCTTTTTTAAAAGAATATTTTATTTTTTCTGGATAGAGACAGGAATTGAGAGAGGCGATAGAGAGGAAAGGAGGGAGGGAGGAGAGAGAGAGAGAGAGAGAGAGAGAGAGAGGGAGAGAGAGGGAGAGAGAGAGAGGGAGAGAGAAGAACCTGCAGCTCTGCTTCACCACTTGTGAAGCTTTTCCCCTGCATGTGGGGGCCGGGAGCTTGAATCTGGGGCCTTGAACATGGCAATGCGCTCTTTACAAGACACATCACTACCAGCCCCTAATGTACCTTTTATACCTATTGCCACTTGCCTGTCTCCACACTCCCAGTCCTGTCCGCTGTGTGCAAGGGTGGGCTCGCCAAGTAGGTAACACCAGAGACTCCCAGGTGATTCACCTGAGCTCCAATTCTGCCTCTGGGTGGCCGTGTGATTGTACAAAGGTTGCTTGAACCCCCTGCCTTCAGTCTCCTTAATTATTGAACAAGAGGGCCCAGCTCCATGGTTGAAGATCGCCTGAGTTTCAGGCTTGAGTCAGGCAGCTGAACGACTTGGGTTCTCTTGGTTGAGGGCTGGTGGGTGGGGGACGTTGAACCCTCTCCAAGAGGCCTCCCGCCTCTGTTCCCCAAACCTTCTCCCTGGTGGCTCCAGAGAACTCAGCTCCAGTGCTGGCTCTCACCCTGTCTCCCTTTGCCCAGCTGCCTTGTCACCTCAGTTCTGCCCGGGCCTAGTGAGGCCATGTAGTGATTCATTAAGTGCAGAGTTTATGTGGTTCATTGCATTTATTAATTTGTCATTTCGTTGGGATACAAGTAGCGGCTGGGAGTTTTAATCAATGCTATGAGTGTAATTTTGTGTTTGAACATTCCAAAGATTCTTTAAGAAACTGAGGGGGTGGGCCGAGAGTGGCACACCTTGTTGAGTGCACACCGTATGTATTCCTCCCTCCCTCTCCTTCCTTCCTTCCTTCCTTCCTTCCTTCCTTCCTTCTTTTTCATTTTCACCAAGGTTATCACTGGGTTCGGTACTGGCACTATAAATCCACTGCTCCCAGTGGCCATTTTTTCTTACTTTCTTCTTTTCTTTTCTTTTCTTTCTTTCTTTCTTTCTTTCTTTCTTTCTTTCTTTCTTTCTTTTTTTCTTTCTTTCTCTTCTCTTCTCTTCTCTTCTCTTCTCTTCTCTTCTCTTCTTTTCTTTTCTCTATTTGATAGGACAGAGGGAAAGTGAAGAGGGGAGGGGGTGTGAGAGAGAAAGATAGACACTTGCAGCCCTGATTCACCTTTCTTGAGGCTTCCCTCTTGCAAGTGAGGAGTGAGGTCTTGAACCAAGGTCCTTGTGCATAGTAATGTGTATGCTTAATTAGGCATGCTACAGCCTGGCTCCCAATACAAAAACAAAAAAACAAACAAAAAAACCAAACAATAATAACTAGAGGACTAGGAAGACAGAATATTGGTTCTGCAAAAGGCTATATTTTTTCTTTATTTTTAAAAAATTTCTTTATTGGGGGATTAATGTCTTATAGTCAACAGTAAACACAATTGTTTGTACATATATACCATTTCTCAGTTTCCCACATAACAATACAACCCCCCACTAGGTCCTCCTCTGCCATCATGATCCAAGACCTGAATCCCCCCGCCCCCAGAGTCTTTTATTTTGGTTCCATACACCAACTTCAGTTCAAGTTCTGCTTAGTGTTCTCTTCTGATCTTGTTTTTCAACTTCTGCCTGTGAGTGAGATCATTCCATATCCATCCTTCTGTTTCTGATTTATCTCACTAACGTTATTCCTTCAAGCTCCATCCAAGATGAGGTACAGAAGGTGAATTCACCATTTTTAAACCTGAGTAGTATTCCATTGTGTATATATACCGTAATTTACTAAGCCACTCATCTGTTGTTGGACACCTGGGTTGCTTCCAGGTTTTGGCTATTACAAATTGTGCTGCCAAGAACATATGTGTACACAGAACTTGCTGGATGGGTGTGTTGGGTTCCTTAGGATCTATCCCCAGGAGAGGAATTGCAGGGTCATAGGGCAGGTCCATTTCTAGCCTTCTGAGAGTTCTCCAGACTGCTCTCCACAGAGGTTGGACCAATTTACATTCCAACCAGCAGTGCAGGAGGCTTCCTTTGACCCCACAACATCTCCAACATTTGCTGCTTTTCAGGTGTGCGACATTCTCACAGGAGTGAAGTGGTTTCTCATTGTTGTCTTTATTTTCATTTCTCTGACAATCAGAGACTTGGAGCATTTCTTCATATGTTTTCTGACCTTTTGAATCTCTTCTGTGATGAATATTCTGTTCATATCCTCTCTCCATTTTTGGATGGGGTCATTTGTTTTCTTGTTGTTGCGTTTGGTGAGCTCTTTATATATTTTGGTTATTAGCCTCTTGTCTCTTGTGCAAAAGACTTTCATGCATGAGGCATCTAGGTCCCAGGTTTAATCCCTAGCACCACCATAAGCCAGAGCTGAGCAGGGCTCTAGTAACAAACAAATAAGCAAAAACCAAGTAAACAAGCAGCCCAGAAGGAAACAAACTCTCTGTAAGCCTCTGTAACAAGCATGGTGCTTAGAATTGGGAAGGTGAGTGAGTGCACAGGACTTTGGCCATGGGTGTGGTGTGGTGTGGTGTGTACCGTGTAAGTTTAAAATCGCGGAAACCACTGTTAATCACAAATAAAGAACATGACTCGCAACAAAAAGAAATTGGAAGGGGCCTGGTGGTGGCATACTCAGCTGAATGAATGCACATGGTACCATATGCAAGGAACGGGGTTCAAGTCCTTGGTCCCCACTTGCATGGGGAAACCTTCACAAGCAGTGAAACAGTGCTCCTTTCTCTCTCCCTCTCTTTCTCCTCTCCCATCTCAGTTTCTCTCTGTCTCCATCCAATCAGTGAACGAATCCACAAAATAGTTATATAAAAAGAAATTGAAGTAATTCTGCTGCATCTTAGTTTTCTCCCTACCCTACATGTTTCAGAGACTCAGGGTTCTTGATGTTATACCTTCAGCTTACAGAGAGCATCTTCTCAACAGGAAGATGTATAAATAAAGCCTCTTATGGCTAGTCTATTTTTTTTTTTTTATAGCTAGTCTATTTTACTGACACAATTGCTCTTGAGTTCCCAGGAACCCTGAGGACAAAAAATTTCTGTGGCTCTCTGTGACTTTTCTCTGAGAGTCTGTGAGGGTCAGTGCTCAGTTCTGACAATAAGCTTTCTGACAATATGTATTGTGTAGAAAAAAAAACAAAACGAAGGTTGGGTTTTGTCTGCTTTCAAAAGTCACTTTGCTGGTATAATACCTGCTTGGAAGAGCAGGGGGATAAACAGGAGAAAGAAGTTCCCCCTTTTTCTTGGCCCGTAGAGATCCTGGCTTTGCTGGCTAAATCCACACACTTTGGCCAGTCTTCACTGACTTCCTGTGTGTGAAGCAAGGCTTCATTTTAGTGGGACATGGTCCCAAGTTTCTGTGTTAGGGGGAGATTAAGACCAGAAGTTCTTGAATCCCAGTTCCAGCAGGACTTGGGACTCTTGTGACCAGGACCTATTGTTTTTGGCTCCATCACTAAGAGGGAGGAGAATTTGGAGAACACCTGAGGAGGAAGTGAGACTCTGTTTCCCGTACTTAGAGGAGGAAAAAGGAAGTGGTAATAGGTGTAGGTGTGGCTTAGAAAGGAAGAGCATTGGGGCTTAGGAAGTGCACAAGTACCCCCCCAGGCACCTAGACACCTATCAAGGGGAGACGAAGGCTTGTGCCTGTGTGTGCAGGACTGACTTTAAAGCATCGGCCCTCCTCCTAATAAGAGAAAGGTAAAAAATGGGCCCCAGCTTTGCCAGTGCTGCCATTTTGCCCAGCTGACCCACGTGTGTCTATATGCATGTGCTCTTCGGTTATCCGATTGATAAATCAAAGTTTATAGTGCCTGAGACCACAGTCCTCTGCAGTTCTCTGGGGAGCAAAGCTGTGGCAGAGCAGACCCCATAAAGGAGAGACTCTCAGGTCTCCTGTAGCAGAAATACGTGGTGTGTGTGTATGTGTGTGTGTGTGTGTTTTCCTGTTCTCTCCCATTCCCCACCATGAGGTCCCACCCTCCAGAGCTGAGATCTTGCTGGCGGCTCTGCCTCCAGATCTTGGACCCCAGGAGACACCCTCTTGTGCTGAGGTGGGAAGGAGGGAAGAGGAGAGGCACCCTGGGAGGAGACTCGCGCCTCAGTGATAACAGGCCCCCAGGAATAGGTCCTTTGCTGAACAGAAACAGAACTACCAGTGCAACACTGATTCATGGCTGACCCCCAGCGGCTGGAATGTCCCCTTCACACTGGGCGCTGGAGGGCAAGTGCTGCTGTGTCCCGCCACACCTGCTGTTTCCACGTCGCAGGCAGAGCTGACAGTCTTTCACATGGTGGGTTCCTGGAACCCCTTCAGATGTCTGGTGAAGGCGGGTGGTGGTGGGGCTGTAGGCCTATGAATTGTCGGGGTCCCTCTGGGGATATTCTGGGTGCAGAGTGTCTTACCCGGAACATCCGAGAGTCCACGCGCTGCCTCAGTCCTGCCCACAGGCGGCCTCACAAACCTCACAGCTGCTGAGGCCGGTGCCTCACCTGCACAGTGTGTTGCTTTACCATGTGCGAGACTCAGTTTCGAGCCCAGCTCCCACCACATTGAAGGGAACTCTGGTGTTGTGGTCTCTCTCTCTCTCTTTCATCTCCAAAAAAAGTAAAATCTTAGAGCAGTTCCTCGAGTAGATGCAAATTTAAGACTAGGTGCTGCCAAGAACTTCCTTCTAGACTTGGGAGCATATCCTGCCGGGGGGCAGGGGGTGGGGGGCGGGTGGCCTCAGTAATACTGAGACCGGACTCTGTGGAGTCTTGGTTGGTAAGTGTGGCATGTCCATGCTGCAGGCAGTCTGCCCCAAACCCGCCTGATCCGAGCCCCAGAGACACTTCCATATCATTTATATTTTATTCTTAAAATATCTTTATTTATTTTGGATAGAGACAGAGAGGTAAAGAGGAGATAGAGGAGTGACAAAGAGAGACATCTGTAGTCCTGTGTCACCATTTGTGAGATTTCCTCCCTGTGGGTGGGGACCAGGGACTTGAACCCGGGTCCTTGGGCACTGTGACACGAGCCCTGTACGGGGTGCACTACTGCCTGGCTGGCCCTCTTTTTCTCCTCTAAAGGAGTGACACCAGGGGTCTACATTCTGCAAACCACACTCAGCCAGCAGGAATCTTGTCTACTTGCCCACTTGCCAGGGAAAGCAAAGACGGTGGGTCCCTGGGCTTCCTAACCACTGGGCTTTCTGTTTTTCCTTGTTACTCCGGGGAAGGTCCCTGGGAAATGACAAGGGCCCCCCTACCCCTGCTCCAGCTTGCTAGGAGATGGGGAATTTCGGGCCCCATCCAAACCTTCTGAGCCAGATTCTACTCCATGGCAAGACCCCCGGGCAGCTGGCGAGGCCACAGAGCCCTTTCCTGCCCAGCCAAGAGCCTCAGGGCGGGCAGTGGAGAGAAGCCTCTCTGGGTCCACTGCGGGGTCCCTCTCCAGTCTGCCAGGTGGCAGGGGACAAGCCAGCTGTGGGAGCGGATTCAGAGGTAAGAGTGAGAAATAACAAGTAGCGAAAGCACAGGGACTTGAGAAAGAGCTTGTCACAGAACCCAGAAGGAAACGGGCTGGGGGCTGGCTGGTGGTGCTAGGGGGTGCTGGCAGAACCATGTTCTGAGCCCCCATCGCCCCCATCTCCTATGAGAGGGGCTGGGCAAGGAGCTCAGAAGACATGCTTTTGTGTTTCCCGTGTTTTTCAGTGGAATGTGAGAGTCCCTGCCAGATCAGATGTTCAACTTTAGAACAAATGGAGGAAAAGCGATGAAAGGCAGTCAGCTAGAAAAACCCACTTTTCCTATTTCATAAAAAGCAAGAGTCCATATGATCATCTCTCCCCTGGCACCAGTTAGAGATTTCTTTATGGCTCTTTGCTGGCGGCCAATTCTGCCCCGCCCAGCTGGGGGCCCGGGCTGTGGGCTCTGCATTTGCACGAGGTCAGTGTGACAGTTCCAAGCCAGTGGGTCCAGAGCTGAATTCGAGCTGTTTCCCAGTGTGACTGTGTGAGAAGGGGGAGCAGGGGAGGAGAAGGGAGAATGGGGGAAGCACACAGAAGGGGACTTCACAGCATGCTTTCTGTGTGGGGGGAAGCACACAGAAGGGGACGTCCGAGCATGCTCTCTGTGTGCGGGGTGGCACACAGAAGGGGACGTCCCAGAATGCACTCTGTGTAGGGGGGTGGGGCAAGTGCGGTCCCCCTCCCAAGCCCAAAAAGAGCTCTTGAGAGTCATGGCCGTGTTCTCTCTGCTATGGCCAGAGACCTCAATGCTTTGTGTTTATTCCAGAGATGCTCAAGACATATTACTAATTTAAAAAAACTTTTTAAAAATATTTTTATTTATTTATTTTCTCTTTTGTTGTCCTTGTTGTTTTTCATTGTTGTTGTAGTTATTATTGTTATTGATGTTGTCGTTGTTAGATAGGACAGAGAGAAATGGAGAGAGGAGGGGAAGACAGAGAGGGGCAGAGAAAGATAGACACCTGCAGACCTGCTTCACCGCTTGTGAAACGACTCCCCTGCAGGTGGGAAGCCGGGGGCTTGAACCGGGATCCTTATGCCGACCTTGTGCTTTGTGCCACCTGCGCTTAACCTGCTGAGCTACAGCCCGACTCCCCATATTACTAATTTTTAAATTTTTAATTAAAAATTTATTAGTGATTTAATAATGATTAACAAGATTGTAAGATAACAAGGGTATAATTCTATACCCCTCCACTGGAAACTTCCCTGTTCTTTATCCCTCTGGGAGCATGGCCAAAATTCTTTATGGGGAGCAGAAGGTGGGAGTTCTGGCTTCTGTAGTTGCTTCTCCGCTGGACATGGGTATTGACAGGTGGATCCACACCCCCAGCCTATGTCTGTATGTCCCTAGTGGGGCAGGGCTCTGGGGAGGGGAGGCTCCAGGACACACGGGTGAGGGCGTCTGCCCAGGGAAGTCAGGATGGACTCATGGTAGCATCTGCAACTTGGTAGCTGAAAGCAGTAAGATATAAAGCAGAACAAATTGTTTAATGAACAGTAACCAAAGGTAGGAATAGTGTAGATGAAATTAGGGTTCGTTGGGTGGGACAAAGCTAGGAAAAAGATGTTCGTTTATTTAAAAAATATTTTATTTATTAGAGACAGAAAGAAATTGAGAGGGCAGGAGGATAGAGAGGGAGAAAGAAAGACCTGCAGCCCTGTCATGAAGTGTGTCCCTTTGTAGGTGGGAACTAGGGATTTGAACCTGAGCCCTTGCACATGTAACACGAGTTATACTGGGTGAGCTCACGCTGCCCAGCCCCTCAATGTGTACATTTTTTGTTAGTGATTTAACAAGACCATAAGATTATGGGGGTGGGGGCTGGGCGGTAGCGCAGTAGGTTAAGCGCACATGGCATGAAGCACAAGGACCGGCGTAAGGATCCCAGTTCGAGCCCCCGGCTCCCCACCTGCAGGGGAGCCGCTTCACAAGTAGTGAAGCAGGTCTGCAGGTGTCTGTCTTTCTCTCCCCCCTCTCTGTCTTCCCCTCCTCTCTCCATTTCTCTCTGTCCTGTCCAATAACAACAACAACAACAGCAATAACAACAATAATAATGACAACAACAAGGGTAGCAACAAGGGCAACAAAGTGGGAAAAATGGCCTCCAGGAGCAGTGGATTCGTAGTCCAGGCACCGAGCCCCAGCGATAACCCTGGAGGCAAAAAAAAAAAAAAAAAAACGTTTCGGGGATATAGTTCCTCACTGAACCCACCACCACAGTTCTATGCCCCTGCCCTCAAGAACAACAACACCACAGACCTTACAAAGTTCGGAGATAGTTCTAGCTGCTGCTTCCTCTTCCTGTCTCCCTCCTTGTCCTTCTTCTTTTCCCTTTCCTTGGTTCGTGGGTTTCGTTTCTCTGTATCACATGTATGAGTGAACCCATCTGGCCGGTTGTCCTTTACCTCCTTGCTCTGCTAAGCAGAATCACCCCCAGCTCCGTCCATTTTGCCCCCATTCAGGTTGGTCTATCTTCCACAATTTCTTTTCTTTTTTTTATTAAAAATTAAAAAAAGTCTTTATTTATTGGATAAAGACAGCCAGACCTAGGAGGGAAGGGGAAATGAGAGAGAGAGAGAGAGACACTTGCAGCATTTGCAAAGCTTTCTCCCTGCAGGTGGGGGCTTGAACCCAGTTCCTTGAACGATGGAGGCCTCCCAGGCTTGCACCGAGGACTGAGTTGGACCACAGGCTCTCAGCATTTACTAGAGCTTGTAGGGCCGGAGACAGTCGCTGAATTGCAGCTCCTGTGACTCTTCTACCATTATGCTACTCTCCCCACACCCTTTCCCACCAGGGCAGCCCCCAACTGTGAGTAGCTGTGTGTGTGTGTGTGTGTGTGTGTGTGTGTGTGTGTGTGTGTGTGTGTGTGAAACACACAAGGTGTCTTTGTATACGCACCAGGAATAAATAGTTTTCTGGCCTCAGGGCAACGGATTCTGCGGCTTCTTCTCAGTCCCGGGAACCAATACAAGCCCTTAATGGATTCTGATCTTCTCATCTCAGAATCTAAAGCAGCCCTGGGATTCCCCCTCGGGGCTGAGAGACAGTAGCCACAGTTAAAACACAGCCTACGGGCAGCCTGGAGGAAGGGCCTGGCCTCCAGTGATGTTCTTCTGAGAGAAATGGGGAGACAGATTGTGCCAGCCGCCCTGTGGAGTCTGGGCGAGAGAAGATGGACTCTGAACGCTGGGGCCAAGCTTGGTGGCAGCAAAGGGCTTTCAAATGTGAGGTGGATCCCAGCTGCTGAGACGGCCTGACTGTGGGGGCAGCAGACGCTACCTCTCTGTCTCCTGCAGTTTGAGGCACAATGTCTTTCTCACGGAACATCACTCTTTCCTCTCTCTTACATATTTTATTTCAGAGAGAGAGAGAGAGAGAGAGAGAGAAGGGGAATGACAGAGGAAGACAGAGCCCTTCTCAGCTTTGGCAGATGGTGGTGCTGGGAACTGAACCAGCAACCTCAGAGTCTCAGAGCCTCAGGCAGGAAAGTTTTTGTTTTGTTTTTATTTGTGCTGTTTCCCTAACCCTCTCTCTCTCTCTCTCTCTTTTTTTTTACCCCCAACTATTCTCTTAATTTACTAATTTATTGGCTAGAGACAGAGAGAAGTTGAACAGGCAGGGGCAGATAGAGAGGAGAGAGAGACAGAGAGACACCTGCAGCACTGCTCCACTGCTTGTAAAGTTCCCTCAGGTAGGTGGGGACCAGGGGCTTGAACCTGGGTCCTTGTGCGTGGTCAAGTGTGTGTCTACAGGGTGTGCCACCACCTGCCCCCTCACAGAGCTTCTCTGACTCTCTGAGTTTCCACCCGGCTCTGCAGAAAGGGCGTCATGGAGGGCAGGGTGGGGTCTGGGTGTCAGGCAGAGTGGTTGCGTGAGGAGGTGGGGCCGTGATGTCTGCTGCTCTCACCTTCCTGCCACCGGGTGGGAGTCGTGCTACTTGATTCTCAGCACTGTCCTCCCAGAGTCTACAAGGCCTGCCTGTGGCTTTGCTGATGAGCGATGGGTCAGGGGTTCAAGCTCAGTGCAGATGTTTAGTCTGAGTGTACTTGCTCTCTCTCTCTCTCTCAGCTGGGTTTTTTTGTTTTTATTTATTTATTTATTTAGCCTCCAGGGTTATTGCTGGGCTCAGTGCCTGCACCATGAATCCACTGCTCCTGGAGACCATTTCCCCCCCTTGTGTTGCCCTTGTTGTTGTAGCCTTGTTGTGATTATTATTGTTATTATTGATGTTGTTTGTTGTTAGATAGGACAGAGAGAAATGGAGAGAGGAGGGGAAGACAGAGGGGGAGAGAAAGACAGACACCTGCAGACCTGCTTCACCGCCTGTGAAGCGACTCCCCTGCAGGTGGGGAGCCGGGAGCTTGAACTGGGGTCCTTAGGCCGGTCCTTGCGCTTTGCGCCACGTGCGCTTATCCCGCTGTGCCACTGCCTGACTCCCTATTTATTTATTTTTAAGAAAATAGACCAGGGACTGGGTGGTGGTGCACCTGGTTGACACACATGTTAGTTATCATATTCAAGGACTCGGGTTCAAGCCCCTAGTCCCTACCTGCTAGGAGGAAGCTTTAGGATCAGTGAAGCAGGGCTGCAGGTGTCTCTCTTTCTCTTTTCCCTTATCTATTTCTTTCTTCTTAATTTCCTTCTGGCCTATGAAATTAAAAAATAAAAAGGAAAAAGTGGCAGTGGCCATGGTGAACTCTTTGTGCAGGCATCAAGCCTCAGTGATAACGTTAGTGGCAATAAGATAAAATCAAATAAAAAAGAAAGAATGAAAAGAAGAGAAAAGAGAAAGAAAAATCAAATAAACAAAAAAGAGAGCAGGCCCAAAGGTAATGCCCACTCTGCGGTTCTGGAGTTTAGCCTGCTGTCTGCGTCCTGTGGCCACAGTGGTGAGGGGCATGTCCACAGTGTGGCATCAGTCACCACGGCTGGGAGTCCTGAGCCCCGGGCTCTCTGCGCCCTCACAGTCCCCGGGGTGCTCAGCCGGCTGTGATGGGTGTACACGGCTGCTCTGTCTTCTTAAAGGGGGAAACAGCATTTTACTGTTAAGACAGATGAAGTCCAACACCACACTTTTTATAGTCGGGGTCAGGGGGTGACTGCTACACCACTCGCAAAGCTTTCCCCCTGCAGGTGAGGACTGGGGGCTCGAACCTGGGTCCTTGTGTATTATAACATGTGCGCTCAACCAGGTGCGCCACCACCCGGCTGGTTTATTTTTTTTCTTAAAGGTGAAACCGTGTTTGATAATTCAGACTTAAGAAGAAACATTCTGGGGCCAGGTGGTGGCGCACCTGGTTGAACACACATGTTACAGTGCACAAGGACCCGGGTTCAAGCCCCCAGTCCCCACCTGCAGAGGGAAAGCTTTGCGAGTGGTGAAGCAGGGCTGTGGGTATCTCTCTGTCTCTCTCCCTCTCTATCACCCCCTTCCCTCTCGATTTCTGGCTGTCTCTGTTCAATAAATAAATATAATAAAATTAAAAAAGAAGAAAGACAGGAAAGAAAGAAGAAGCGTTTTATTTACTGGGTAGAGACAGAGTGACACCTCCAGGGAAGGGACGATAGAAAGGGAGAGAGTCTCCTGCAGCCCTGCTCCACCACTTATGAAGCTTCCTCCCTGCAGGTGGGGACTGGGGACTTGAACCCAGGTCCTTCAGTGTGATAATATGTGCACTCAGCCGGGCGTGCCACCACCAGGCCCTTAATCCAGACTTTCTAGTGAGTTCAAGTGAGCCTCTCTACTGCTGTGTTTCAGAGGGTCCCTGCTGTATTACTGCCCCACTGGAAGGCCTGCCTGGACACTGTCTTAGGGTTTGCTTCCACACGGGAGGGAGGAAGGTGGTAACCTCTGCTTCCTCTTTTCTTGGAAACACTCTGGTCTCAGGAGTCACTACTAGACAGCAGGCCAATTAACTCTCAGGAGCCTGGAGCCGGAGACTCTGGGCTTGAGGAGAGACACCTGCAGCCCTGCGTCACCACTCGTGAAGCTTCCTCCCCTGCTGGTGGAGCCCGGAGGCTCGGATCCTGGTCTTCGTGCAGTGTTATGTGTACACACTACCTGGCTGCTCAGTCTCTCGGCCTGAAATGCCACAGCTAAAACTGCCCAGCAGGGTGGCTGCATCTGTCCCATGGAGCCGCCGTGTGGGCTGGTCTGGACAAGACATGGCAGGGGAGGTGTCTGGCTGACACAGAGCTCGGCACACACCAAATCACCAACAAGTGGTACCCACTACTAGTTTTGGGTTTAGTTGTCATTGTGGCAAACTTCTCTCAACAGACAGCACAGTGGTTCTGCTCAAGACTCTCCTGCCTGAGGCTCTGAGGCCCCAGTTTTTATCCCTAGCACCACCGTCAGCCAGCGCTGAGCAGAGCTCTGGGCTCTCCATCTCTCTCTCTCTCTCTCTCTTCCCCCCTCTCTGTTTCACAGACAACAAATACATTATTTAGGGCAGGAGAGACAGCATAATGGTTCTGCAAAAAGACTCTCATGTCTGAGGCTGGAGGTCCCAGGTTCAGCCCCCAGCACCACTATCAGCCAGAGCTGAACAGTGCTTTGGTCTTGGTCTGTCTGTCTGTCTCTATCTACTAAAATAAAGATTTATAAGGTCTGACCACCCAGTCCAAATCAGGCCCCCACAGGATATGCTCTGCCCAGTCAAGATCTGGGGGTGCCCAAGTCAATACCCCTCTCTTCTGGAGTCCATGTTCACTGTTGAGGGCACTGCCAACACGACCAAGGCCATCAGGGAAGGGCTTCCTCTCTGCCCTCTGAGAAAGACCAGAGCTGAGGCCCGGGCTCCAGCTGCTCACTTTCCAAACACCAGGTGGCTCAGTCATCTTAAGAAACCAGGTACCTGGAGTTTACACAAACCCCGTGACAGTTCTTGGCTTGTGCCTGGCCTCCTGCCCCTCAGGCGTCCCATGGCCTCATCTCAGAAGGTGCCAGCTGGCTGATTTGTGAGTTCTCACCTCATAGAGCAGAGAGCCTTGGGGTCCTTGCCTGCCCTCTCCTGGGGACAGGGGTGCAGACCTGCTACGGACTGATGGATGCAGCCCACTTTCATTCCAGGCCGTCCACCAGGTGAGTCGCCCCCTCCAGTATGATCAGTGTTAAACTTGGCCACCGCAGTCTGCTTATAAAAAGTTTCGAGAACTAATTCCTCATTAGCTGATTGAAGGAGAAGTTACTCCTCCTCTGCTCCGTTCCACACAGGCCATAGACCAATGTGGGTGGTCGATCAACGTTAAGCACTTTGCCCTCAAGCTTTCTCCCACCCAAAGAGGAAGAGCCTAGAACGCACCTCCCGGGGGTGGGGGACTGAGACGGAGACTTGTCCAAGTGGGGCCCTTGTGTACACTTCAGCCTCTCCAGGACAGTCCTTGTACAGGGACAGTGAACTTGCCTGCGGCCCTAAAGTCCCCGAGGTCATTTGATCGATAGCACTATTATTATTATTATTATTTTTTATTGGGGGGCTTGATGGTTTACAGTCAACAATAAAATGCACCAGTTTGAACATGTGTGACATGTCCCACTTTTCCACATAACAGTTCACCCCTCTGGGTCCTCCTCTGCCACCGTCTTCCAGAACCTGCCTCCCCTCTCACCCCAATGTCTTTTACTTCGGTGCAGTGCACCAACTCTAGCCCAGGCTCGGGTTAGTGTTTTCCTATTTTTCAACTTTTTAAATTACTCTTAGTGATTTCATGATGATCGACAAGATCGTGGGATAAGAGGGGTACACTTCATACAGTTCCCACCACCAGTGCCGTGTCCCATCCCCTCCATTTAAGTTACACATAGAGAGAGCAGGCCAGCGGTGGCGCAACTGGGAGAGCACACGTGCTCCAATGTGCAAGGACCCAGGTTCAAGCCCGACCCCCAACTGCAGGAGCAAAGCTTCATGAGGGGTGAAGCAGAACTGCAGGCCTCTCTTTATCTCTCCCTCCCTCCTCCCCCCCTCTCTTTCTCTCCCCTCCCCTTTCTCCTCCCCCTTCCCATTTTCTCTATATCCAAAAATAAATAAATACAAATAAAAAATTTTAAAGAGATAGAGACAGGGGGGAGAGAGAGAGTGAAAGAGATCATAGCCCCATATCTCCCTTCAGCGCCACGTTGGAACATGGGTCACACGTGTGGCAAAGCGACATGCTATCCAGGTGAGCTGTTCCTCTAGCCTCGGAGAGGGGAGATAGGGAGGGAGGGAGAACGAGAGACACCTGCAGACCTGCCTCTCTACTTGTGAGGCGACCTCCTTGCAGGTAGGAAGCCAGGGGCTTGAACCTGGATCCTCACCATGGTTCTTGTGCTTAGTACTATGTGTGCATGACCGGTGTGCTACTGCCCGGCCACCGTGATTCATTTTTCTTATTACAAGTTACCTGTCTTTTTCTTGCTAGCATGACTGAATTGGGGAATAATTCACTGCTTTTCCTCTGCTGTCCCATTGGATGGGCAGTGCCAGCTGTGACATTACAGGGCAATTTGGGCCTGAGTGAGTGGGCCCTTCCAAAAAGGCCAGGAGTCCTCATCTGCCTGGTACCTGCAGCTCTTGAGACTAGCCTGTTGGCCACGGCTACTGTTACTATTATTATTACTCTTTTTTTTTGCCAACACTCTTGGATATCCTGTGATAGAGAGCACAAGAAATCACATTTAGATGGGGTCATGCCTTTTCTCCTCCTATAGAAAGGTTCCCTGAGTGTGGTGCACGGGGTTTCAAAGGGAATTCACCAGGGCCTTGCTCTGCACCATGACCCTTATGTAGCAAAATGGTGGTTGGCACAATGTAGGTCTTGCTCGGGCTCTGTCCTTGGGGGCTGGTGCTGAACGCCCCACGCCGGGAGGTCTGCGTTGCTGTGCTCAGCCGCCACTGGCACGGAGGGAGTGACATTCTACAGGGGTTCTAAGTTCATGGGGAGTAATTTTTGTTTGAAAGCAACATAATGGAAGTTGTACATCTAAATGAGGGTTATGTCCTTCAAGAGTTACAGCACAGCAAGCAGTGCATTTAATCCAAGATGCTTCCCCCAGACCAGACTTGCTGTAACTGCTGATTTGAAGTTGCCTTCAGGGCTTGGAGCACACGAACAATATATTTATAAAATATTTATTGTGTTTCTTTTTCATTATTGTAAAAGTTATATAGGTTTAGTGCAGGAAGTTTTGAAGGGAAGAAAATACATTTAAAAATGACAATAAATTATCCACTATCTTAGCGCCTTGAGAAGGCCTTTGTCAAATCCAGTGTAGCGTCTGTTTTTTTTCCTGAGCAGATGCAGACATGAATGTAAACACACACACGCCTACATGAATGTAGACACACACGCCGACATGAATATAAACACACACACGCCGACATGAAAGTAAGCACACACACGCCAACATGAATGACACATATGCCGACATGAATGTAAACACACGCCGACATGAAAGTAAACATGCACATGCTGACATGAATGTAGACACATGCCAACATGCATGTAAACACACACACACCGACATGAATATAAACACACACATGCCGACATGAATATAAACACACACACGCCGACATGAATGTAGATACACACGCCGACATGAATGTAAACACACACACCCTGACATGAATATAAACACACACACCGACATGAATGTAGACACACACGCCAACATGAATGTAAACACACACACGCTGACATGAATGTAAACATACATGCCGACATGAATGTAAACACACACAGGCCGACAGACGCATGTGCACCCAACTGAGTCGGAGCCGTACTGTCTGCCCTGTCTCCGTGCTATCTGCCCTGTCTCCGTGTTGTCTGCCTTGTCTCCGAGGTTGTTTAAAAGTACCGTGGTGCTGTATTTGCAGCATCTTCAGTGGTTCAGACACTTTTCTTTGAAGGGGATTTGTTTTCAAAGAAGTCGTCACCCAAAGTCCTTAAGAATCAGCCCAAGTAACCTCCGGTATCAAACTAGCAAGAGCTCCTTGGGGAAAGGCCGACACACACAGAGCCGCGACTTTTGCTGCTCTTGGGGGGGCTCAGTACGGCTTCCTGTCGTACCCTGATGCACAGCTCGGTCCCGGCTTCAAGTCAGAGCAAGTGAGGGACTGCAAGGAGAGGACACTCTTGTCAACGCAGAGCTTCTGGGGCCATGTTTAAGAAGCGAGCGCCGCTTGCTACAAAGCGTGGGCAGCACTAGACACTGCTGGCAAGGGGGCACCGGTACCTCGCAAGCAGCTGTTCCTGGCAGTTTGTCCTCCTCTTCCTTTGTCCTCTCTCTAGACAGCCAGTAAGGAAACCTCCACGGCCCTCCGTCTAGATGCCGGTGTCTGACTTGCCCCTGCGGTGCTCAGCCTCCTTCACTCTTTACCGTCCGAAGCTCAAAGCCCAGACTGGCTGTAGTCACCTGTGGGCTGCAGTGTGACTGAGTGAGTGTGAGTGCAGTGTGCTGCCTCGTCTCATGTGTGAGCTGCTTGTCTGCCCTTGCTTGGCCCGTCTACTGGGACCTCTTCCGGCTTCTGCTGCTAGCCTACACACCTCTTCATACCCGCATTCCTGGCTCCAGCACCTCTCAGCCATCCACGGGACCCCTGGGTGCTGTGCCTGGTGCTGAGAGAGGAGAGACCCCACAGCCCTGCCCACCCTCCATGGGGCTCCCTGGGTGCTGTGCAGGGTGCTGAGAGAGGAGAGACCCCACAGCCCTGCCCACCCTCCGTGGGCTCCCTGGGTGCTGTGCCTGGTGCTGAGAGAGGAGAGACCCCACAGCCCTGCCCACCCTCCATGGGCTCCCTGGGTGCTGTGCCTGGTGCTGAGAGAGGAGACACCCCACAGTCCTGCCCACCCTCCATGGGCTCCCTGGGTGCTGTGCAAGGTACTGAGAGAGGAGAGACCCCACAGCCCTGCCCACCCTCCATGGGCTCCCTGGGTGCTGTGCCGGGTGCTGAGAGAGGAGAGACCCCAGCATCCATGAGCCCCCTTGGCATTGTATAGAGTGTTCCCAGAGGTGCTTAGGATCAATCCCAGGGTCTAGAGTGCTGTACTTGCTGAACTAACCCCCAGCCACTGTAGCTTGTTTGACCAGACCCTTCCTTTCTTCCTTCCTCCCTGCCTCCTTCCCTCCCTCCCTCCCCTTCCGTTTCTTCCCTTCTTTCTTTAGGCATGGAGCGATCACTGGGGCTCAGTGCCTGCCTGCATGACTCCACCGTTCCTGGAGACCATTTGTTCTTTCCTA
Organism: Erinaceus europaeus; assembly: GCF_950295315.1. Taxonomy (NCBI): domain Eukaryota; kingdom Metazoa; phylum Chordata; class Mammalia; order Eulipotyphla; family Erinaceidae; genus Erinaceus; species Erinaceus europaeus. Next base: position 16,481,225 of record NC_080183.1, read on the forward strand.
TAGATAAAGGAGCAGACGTAGAGACGGGGGAGAGACAGAGGGAGAGACACTGTGGCTCTACTCCAGCACTTTGGGGACCTCCCGCCAGCCTCCCTCCCACCCTACATTCACTCCTGTGTGGGGCCAGAGGCTCCAGCCTGGGCCCTTGCGCCCGGTGATGCCTGCGCTCTACCAAGTGGGCCAGTCACTCTTTATTTTTCACTGGTCTTCTGGGAAGGGGGGCAACCTGAAACTCTGGGCCTTAGACCTCCTGTCCCCAAGCCTGGCTGCCCCAGGAAATGGGGGCTCCTCTGTCCTTCTCACACTAAGGTCTAGACTCTGTGGGGCTTAGGGGGGCAGTGGATTTTGGGTGCCTTGCCCTCTGGTGTAGAGAAAGAGAGAGAAGGAGAGGGAGAGGGACAAGGACAGGGACAGGGAGAGGGACAGGGACAGGGACAGGGACAGGGACAGGGAGAGGGAGGAGAGTCAGATAGTCTCCTCCAGCCTATACCCGTGAAAGGCATGTGTATCTCTTACTGTTTTCTTTTACCCCTCTTCCTCTTCTTCTTCCTCCTCCTCCTCCTTCTCTTTCTCCCCCTTCTCTTTCTCTTTCTTATTGTTATCATCATTATTATCTTATTACCATCAGGGTTATTGCTAGGGCTCAGTGCCTGCACAACTCCACCACTCTTTACAGGCATTTCTATCTTACTGGATAAGACGGAGAGAATGTGAGATGGGAGGGGGAGACAGAGAGACACCTGCAGCCCTGTGAAGCTTCCCTCCTGCAGGTGGGGACTGGGGGCTTGAACGTGTGACACTGTCCCCATAACTGTATAACCTGCCTTCCTTGCTTCGCTGCCGCCTTAGCCCGTGACACTCGGGTGACAGGCGGGCGGCTGCTTCTGTCCCTAGAAACATAATTGAGGTGGGAGAGTTTGAGTGGCTGCCTGCTTCTGGCTCTGGCTCCCAGATGCCCCCGGCGAGGGCCAGGCCTGGACTCTTTCATGGGGGCTGCTTCCTGCTTCTCAGCGTGGAAGTTCCGAGTTCCCTCAAGGGGTCCCCCAAGCCCCGTCCCCGGGTCCCGGGAGGAGGGATGTGGGCATGGGGGCCCAGAAGCACTGTTCCATGGCCGGCTCGCTCTGGGCAAGTCGTTGCATGTGGGGACTTATTGCTCGCTTGGGATAATGGGTTTCTGACGGGGCCGGGGGGCTGGGGGTGACACCTGTCCCCTCAGATCCCATTGCTGGAGCCTCCCCCCAACACGTGGTTAATAGGAAACCAGGCCCCTGCTGGCGCCATCTGAATTTATAATAGCGATTTCCACAGTGCCCCGGGCCAGCTCTGTTCACTGGGGCCTGGGGGCGTGTGTGGGCGGCACGGAGGGCTCGTGCCTGAGCCCCTTTCACCTGGGAAAGACCCTCCTGCCTCCAGCTGCCACCATAGATCCCACAGGAAAGGGTCTTCTCTGCTTGGTTTGGGGGGTGTGTGTGCAAGGAGGGGCGGATGGATGGAGAGGTATGGTCACCTCCTGTGAGCCACTGCCCCTCTCCTCCTCCTCTTCCCCCTTCTGGTCTTCTCCCTCTCCCTCCTCCTCCTCCTCCTCTTCTTCCTCCTCCTCTCCCTCCTCCTTTCCTTCCTCCTCCCCCACCTCCTCCTCCCTCTTTCTTCCCTTCTCCTCCCCTCTTTCCTCCTCCTCCTGCCCTCCTCCCCTTCCATGCACTTGACAGAAAGACCCTCTGGGGTCTCCAGAGGCTTCACCATCCGCGTGGTGAAATATGAAATGACAACATAATGAGATGAACTTGGTCTCATTAAGATGCCAAACGCCATCTCTGCCCCCACCCCATCCCGCCAGGGCCCCACACAGCGGCACAGGCAGCAGAAGTGGGTCAGTGCTGCAGGGGTGGGGGGAGGAGAGGGGTGCCGGGCACTGGGCCCGCGGGGTAGTGGGGCACCAGGGGACTGAGGAGGGCCTGAGGCAGCTCTGGGCATTTCTGGAGATAGAAAGGCAGGATTTGTGAGCACCACTGGGAACTCCCCCAAGTGATCAAAAGCTTCCCTGGACCTGGACCTGGGAGAGCCCTCTGGTGAAGGGTGGCTGGCTGGGTGCACAAAGCCCAGAAACTTGCCCTTCCTGGGGTCAGAGCGAGGGCTCACTGGCAGGGCACATGCTTTTGCCTGCGTGGAGCCCAGGATCCAGCCCTCCGCGTCACATACCACCAGGGGAAGCTCTGATGTTGTGCTGTCTCTGATTCTCTATTTGGATGAAAACAATCTCATGAGGGACAGTGCTGTCCACTCACCCCCTCAACTGTCCTGCCCCCTCCCCCGATATTCTCAGGCCTTGGGAGAGGAGGCACCCACTAGTTGCGTCTGCCCTGCACCGTGGCGAGTCGACCCAAATGGCCCTTAGGCGAGGAGGGGACCCTCGCCAGGGATCCTTGCCCAGTTGCACAGCTCAGGGCAGTGGAGCTTGGCTGTGGGGACACTGTGGGGCTGTCGGGGGTGCTCTGAAAGGCTCTGGGAGACCCGGCTGCTGCCTCGCTGAATATGGGCACCATCGCCTCTGCTCCCAGCCCAGACTAAGAGAGACCGACGTCCCGGTGGCTAGACAGACAGAGTTTATGCAGAAGGCTGATTTTTGTTTTTGAAAAGGTATTTTGTTTCACTTGAGAGAGAGATAGAGACGGATGGACACACACACACACACACACACACACACACACACACACACGGAGGGAGAGAGAGAGAGGGAGAGACAGAGGGAGAGAGGGAGGGAGGGAGGGAGGGAGGGAGAAAGAGAGAGAGAGAGAGAGAGAGAAAAACAAGAGAGCCCTGCTCAGCTCTGGCTGCTGGTGGTGCTGGGGACTGAACCTGGGACCTCAGATGCTCAGGTAGGAGAGTCTTTTACAGAACCATGAGACTGTCTCCCCAGCCAAAAATAGTTGTTTTATTTATTTGTTCTTAATGAAAGGGAGGTAGATAGATAGATAGATAGATAAGTGGATGGATACGAGAGCCCTGCTCAGCTCTGGCTGATGGCGGTGCTAAGGATTGAACCTGGGACCTCAGAGCCTCAGGCACGAGAGCCTGTTGCATCCCTGTTATGTCTCCAGGCCTAGAGAAGAATTTCCTATGTAAGGTTCCGAGATTCCAGGCTCAATCCCCAGCACCACCAGAAGCCAGAGCTGAGCAGTGTTCTGGCTAAAAAAATGAAGATCATTGAACAGAACCTCCGAGGTGTTAGAAGCAGGAAGAAGACTCATCCCAGCGCCTCCTTCTCCTAAAGGATGAGACTCAGGGCACGTGCTGCCTGGGTCCTGTGGGCGGCTGTTCTGAGGGTGCGCGTTTCACGCCCGGCCCAAGATCCTTAGGCCTCTCACCTGAGATTATTCTCATTTTGCTTATTTCTCTAATGCCGCCGGCGTGATTGTGGGGCTCAGTACCTGCACAATGAATCCGCCACTCCAGCAGCCAGTCTTTCTGATTCTTTTATTTCTTTCACAAGACAGACAATTTGAGAGGAGAGGGGCAGATAAAAAGGGAGAAAAGAGAGAGACACCCGCAGACCTGCTACACTGCTTGTGATACTTTCCCCCTGCAGGTGGGAGCCGGGGGCTCGAACCAGGATCCTTGAGCAGGTCCTTGTGCTTTGCATTATGTGCACTTAGCCCTCTGCGCTACCACCCGGCCCCCAAGAATTACTTTTTTTAAAAATATTTTTTATTTTATTTATTTATTCCCTTTTGTTGCCCTTGTTGTTTTATTGTTGTAGTTATTATTGTTGTTGTCATCGTTGTTGGATAGGACAGAGAGAAATGGAGAGAGGAGGGGGAGACAGAGAGGAGGAGAGAAAGATAGACACCTGCAGACCTGCTTCACCGCCTGTGAAGCGACTCCCCTGCAGGTGGGGAGCCGGGGTTCGAACCGGGATCCTTATGCCGGTCCTTGTGCTTTGCGCCACCTGCGCTTAACCTGCTGCGCTACAGCCCGACTCCCAAGAATTACTTTTTAATATGCATCTATTTATTTTTGTAAAAGAGAGACCAGAGCACTGCTCAGCTCATGGTGATGGTGGAGAGTCAGACGGGGCCTCAGGCAGCCAGGTCCGGTGTTCTGACACTGAGCTCTCTTCCGGCTCAGAATCATTTCACACCACCTGGTCCCTGAGGCATATTTGAAGGTGCAGAATAGCTTGTACACACACTCTCTAGGCCCACAGAGAGAATGTGTGGCCTCTCCCTGAGTTCTCCTGCCTGAGTCCCACCTGGAACCAGTTTTGCACAGGTGTGAGCTAGCTTCCTGGTGAGCTTTGAAACCCTCTCCCTGGCGCTCCCTCAGGACTCTTCCCTCAGGGGCCAGGCTGTCACACACTCAGCAGAGCTGTCACACACTCAGCTGTCACACACTCAGTGCATGGTGACACACCATGTCACCATGCACATGGACCCAGGTTCAGGGCCCCAGCACCCACCTGCAGGTGGGGAAGCTTCCTGAGCATGAAGCAGGTGTCTCTCTCTGTCTCTCTCCCTCTCTAGCTCCTCTTCTCTCTAAATTTCTATCTCTAGCCAAAGTAAAGTAATAATAATAATAATCATGAGATAAAGATTAAAAATGATTTTAGTGGAGGAGATAATATAAGAAAATAACTGATTAACAATATAAATTTATCCCAAAAGGGGGCTGGGCGGTAGCGCAGCAGGTTAAGTGCACATGACACAAGGTGCAAGGACTGGCATAAGGATCCGGGTTCGAGGTCCCCCCCCTGCTCCCCACCTATGGGAGGGGTGGCTTCACAAGCGATGAAGCAGGTCTGCAAGTGTCTGTCTTTCTCTCCCCTTCTCTATCTTCCCCTCCTCTCTCCATTTCTCTCTGTTATATCCAACAACAACAGCAACAACAACAATAACAACCACAAAAAGGGCAACACAATAGGAAAATGGCCTCCAGGAGCAGTGGATTTGTAGTGCTGGCACCGAGCCCCAGTGATCACCCTGGAGGAAATAAATAAATAAATAAATTTATCCCAGAAAGTAGTTAAGTTTAAACAAACAGCAATCTCCCCCAAAATACAAACAAGCAAACAACTTCTCCCTTCTCATAGGGGAAGTAGGTAAAAAACAAAGTAAATTAGCAACAGCCTCGAGTAGACCTGGGCAGAGCTGGGCTTCAGGGCCCTTGGCTGCATCCTTCCCCAGCAATCTGACCTCGTGACCCACACAGCCCCACCCCCATGTTTCCTCCTTAGAGCACCCTGCCAGGCCTCACCATGTCAGATCCTGAAGCCCCCTATACAGCTGGACCCTGAGAGCTGGGCCCCCACTGTGTGTCACTCCCTGGTTTCCCCTGCAAGCTTCATTCTTTGCGAAACTTTCCCCCTGCAGGTGGGAGTGAGGGATTGCTTGAACCCAGGTCCTTGCGCACTGTAAGGTGTGTACCCAAACCGCCTGGCCCCCTCTCTCCCAACTATGAAACTGGTGGGCAGAAACCAGAAAGACTGGGGATTTCAAAGTTACTTAAAGCATGTGGCTCCAGGCAAAAGGCGACAGCAGAAAGTACTCAGTTTTTCAGTTATCTGTTTCTGTCTTTTTACCGCGAAATTGTGTTCAAACATTTACTTATTCGAAATGTCTTACAGAGTGTCTTTGGTGAGCATGGACTGCAGTCTTGTGCTGTGCTGAATGCCTGGAGTTAAAAGACTCCTGGTCTCAAGGCGTCTGCAGTCCAGAGGAAGAGAGAGCCACGTGCAGATAGATAATCTAACGCGAGTTAAAATAGAAGAAATGAGCAGTGATGGGGGTGGGGGTTGAGGTCCCGGTGAGGCCATGGAGGAGGTCGTCTTTGATCCGGGCCTTGAAGTCGGACTATGAGCTGAATTGTGTGGGAAGATGGAGAGGAGGAAGCTGCTGGAAGGGAGCTTTACGGAGGTAGAAACAGCATGAATGAAGGCAAGGAGGTGTGGGCCAGGCACGGGGAAGCCTGGTTGAGCACATGTGCAAGATCTGGGGTCAAGCCCCGTCCCCACCTTCGGGGAGAAGCTTCATTGCAGATCTCTCTCTCTTCTCTCTCCCCTCCTTCCCTCCCTCCCCCTTCTCTCTTAATTTCTGGCTCCAATCTAATAAAAAAAATTACGGAGGTGTGAAAGGCTTGGTAAGCTTGAGGCACAGTGACTCATCCAGGCTGACTGGCTTTCAGGAGACTGCTGAGGGGACAAGGCTGGACACGCAACGTCCACTTGAGGAGAATCCGGGAAAATAAGATCATCTTCTCACTTAGATCAGCTAGTAGGCCTGGGACCCAGAGCAGGAACCATGTCTGGAAGATCATGGTCGCAGGGAAGCGGGCGGTGGCAGGCCTGTGTGAGTGCGCACACTTCACTGTGTGTGTGAGGATGTGGTGTCTGGTGACAGGCCTGCGTGAGCACACACACTTCACCGTGTGCGATGATGTGGTGCCTGGTGACAGGCCCTTGCTGCCCACCTGCAGGAGTGGTGAAAAGCTGCAGGCTTTTGTCTCTCTCTCTCTCTCTCTCTCCCTGCTTCCTCTTTCCCTTTTAACCTCTTTCCCTTCTGTCTAATCCAAATAAATTAAAAAGGAAATATATTATCATAAGCACACACAGACCATTTCCCCAATTCTGTTCCCCCACCTCTCAGTCATATTATTCTCTTGTTGGAGGCATAAAAACACCTGTTCTGTGCGTGTGAGCTGACACTCCTTCTTTCTCTTTCTTTCTCTCCTTTCTTTTTAAATTTTTATAGTTATCTTATTTATATATTGGATACAGACAGCCAGAAATCAAGAGGGAAGGGGGTTGTAGAGAGGGAGAGAGACAGAGACATCTGCAGCCCTGCTTCACCTCTTGCAAAGCTTTCCCCCTGCAGGTGGGGACTGGGGGCTCAAACCTGGGTCCTTGCACGTTGTAACATGTGCGCTCTACTAGGTGCGCCACCACCTGGCCCCCGAGCTAACACCTTTTCTTGCCAACTTCACAGTCTCAGACCCCTGAGCACTTGCACCCCACCACCTGGCCCCAGTGTGTCTGCCTCCTCAGTCAGCACAGGGTATCATGCAGACAGCCAGGTAGCCATGGAAAGAGTGTCAGCGCAGGTGTTAGGATGCCCTTAACCCCTGAAGCTGGTGAGCATCTTGCCAGCCCTCAGACCTCCTCCAGAAGTGAGAGGTGACATTTTGAGGGGGAGAAAAGCTTAGAATCAAAGCCCCCAAACAGTAGTAAAGCGAATGCTTTGCTGGTTGTGTCGTGAAGGCTTTTCTGCCTCAACCTGTCACTTCTTATTTCTGCAGTGAACTCTGCTCCCCAGTGTTGAGCAAGTTTCCATTCAGATAAGATCAGCTTTGCCTGCTGCAGTCACGGCCATCTGATCATACTGTGGGCAGGGTACGTTTTTAAAACTTTACCTTGGGCATTTAACTTGTGCTGGGAAGTGACAAAAAAAAAGCCTGTCTGACACAAAAGGTCGTTGCAACCATTAGCCAGCTGTTTTCAGGATAGGAGATGCTGTGGGGGCTGTGCCAGTCTCCTTTCACCCTGTGCCAGTGCCTTGAATGCAGCAAGGTGGTTTCACTAGGGGTTGCTCACTCTGCAGTTCCTTTTGGAATTCTCACAGGGCCTGCACACTGGCTGGGCGGCCAGCCGGCTGCTCTCCATGCTGTCGAGAGAGAGAGAGAGAGAGAGAGAGAGAGAGAGAGAGAGAGAGAGAGAGGGAGAGAGGATTTGGCTCCACGCACCGGACAACTATGTGGAGCTCTCCATGGTGCTGACTCTCCGTGGTGCTGAAAGCAGTACCAGCCACAGGGAATTCGAGGGGGTGTGGGGGGACTGTTCACCAACAGCCTCTAAAGATCAGTATATCCACGCAGGAAGCGTGAGTGAAATCAAAGAACTAAGTTGCTGGGAATTTTTTTTTAAATTTATAAACTTTTAATTTATAAAATGGAAACACTGACAAAACCATAGGATAAGAGGGACACAACTCCACACAATTCCCACCACCAGAACTCCGTATCCCATCCCATCCCCTGACAGCTTTCCTATTCTTTAACCTTCTGGGAGTGTGGACCCAGGGTCACTGTGGGGTGCAGAAGGTGGAAGGTCTGGCTTCTGTCATTGCTTCCACGCTGAACATGGGCGTTGACAGGTGGATCCACACCCCCAGCCTGTCTCTCTCTTTCCCTAGTGGGGCTCTGGGGAAGCAGGGCTCCAGGACACACTGGTGGGTTCATCTGCCCAAGCTGCTGGGATTTTCTGGGTGAATGTCCACCCTAAAAACTAAAGGCCACTTTCACATTTCCTTCTGTTTTATATTTTTTTCTTAAAATACTTCATTTATTTGGCTAATATTTTATGTAATTTTAGATTTTTTTTTTTTTTTTACCAGAGCTCTGTTCAGCTCTGGCTTACAGTGGTGCAGGGGATTGAACCTGGGATTTTGGAGCCTCAGGCATTAGAGTCTGTTTGTATAATCATTATGCTATCTACCCTCTGCCCTTAATTTTAGAATTCTTTTAAAATGTTTATATTCATGAGAGAGAGAGACACACACAGAGAGAAAATGAGTCGAGCACTGTTCACTTCTGGCATATGGTGGTGCTGGGGGCTGAACTTGGGCATGTGAGTCTGGTGCGCTGAGTTGACATTCTCAAACTAGGGTGTAGGGCTGGATGGTGGCAGGCCTTGTAGAGCAAAGGCATTGCAGTGAACAGTATCTGGGTTCAAGCTGCTGGTCTCCACCCGCAGGGAGGAAGCTTCACAAGTGGTGAACCAGGGCTGCAGGTGTCTCTCTCCCTGTCTCTCCCTTTCTGTTTCCCCCCCCCCCACTTTCTTTCTGTCTCTATCCAACAGATAAAAATAATAAAAAACAAAGTAAAATAAAAAACCTAGGATGTAGAGTTCTGAGCATATTTAAATTCTTTACTAATAACTCATTCATATTTTTTTTTTTTCACTTCTAAATATGTTTCCTCCCAGCTGTCTGGGGTGGATAGTGCCTACTTACTCACTGGAGGCTGTGACGCAGAGTGAGAACTTGAACCATTGCATTCAGAGTTAAGAAGCAGGTGCATCTGAGATCCTGTGTGTCTGTGTGGGGGTCCCCATAGTTACTTGCCAGAGTCTCACATTCTCTTAGTCAACAATTGCTTAAAATATCCTTTTGCCACCACACAGGGCCTCCATCACGGATGCCTGCTTCTCGCAGTTACTCTTCACATAGGCTGCTGGTCTCTTCCAGAAAAGCCTTTGGTGCAAACCGGCTGTTTGCAATCGAGATATGGATGGAAGCCTTTTGTGAACTTTGAGGAGAGGGAGTTACAGAGAAGATGAGGGATATTCAGAAAGCCCTCCGCCTGAATCCTCCCCCTAAGTCTCCTGCCCCCCCCCCCCCGTTGCAGCCCCTGGGCAGAGGGCTGGCACAGAATGGATGCCAAGTGAGTGGAAGCCACTCTGGGCTTCACTGAGTGTCCCAACTCTTTTTAGTCATTTCTCACCTACTTATGAAGGACTTTGAAGTGCTGAATCCGACTGTGGGTGTGCCGACTGCCTCACGCAGGGCGGGGGCGGGCAAGAGCAGGCCGCCAGCTTCCGGGTCATTTCTGTGACCGAGGAGTCTCTCAGCCTGCACTGACCCCATGCCCACAGTGGACCCAGCCTCTGCCTGATGTGAGAAGAGAGCATATGTGTAGGGAGAGGGTCGTGTGGGCTTCAATCATAGCACCCCCAGATCTGGGATGGAAATGGTACCCAGCGAGACTCATTTATTCCTGGATATATAAATATATAGTCTGGGGAAAAATCCTAGCCCAGGATCACAGGTTCTAGTGGAGCTTCTAGGCTAGTGGGGGCTCAGTGAGTGGGAGAAAGAGAGAAGGGGGAGGGAGGGAGGGAGGGAGGGAGGGAGAGAGAGAGAGAGAGAGAGAGCAGGGGCTTTAAATGCAGGCACAGAGTCTGTGGGCTGAGGAGGTGGAGAGGGACTGGATGGAGGCTGGAGGTGGGGGGGAACGGGTACACACAGGCCGTGTGCAGCATGGCTCAAGCCGCAGCTTAGGAGTCTGAGCAAAGTGCTGGGGGTGGCTGAGTGTTATCAGGGAGACAGATGGTGGACCCCAAGAAGGAGGTGCAGATGGCGGCAGTGGGGGGAGGCAGTGCAGGGGAGGAACAGGCCCAGCTTGGCCACTCAGGCGGAGGGGGGAGGCAGGAATGTGCTCCCCACACTGGGAGGAGGGCTGCTCTGTGACTCTTCTGGATCCCCAGAGGGGCATCTGACAGGGGTACCAAGAGAAGGGATGTGGGAAGCAGTGTGGTTCTCCGGGATGGGCCCCGGGGCTTCAGTCAGACCGCAGACATCCAGGGAATCCCCGTGAGCAAAGAGCCCTCCTAGCAGAACTCACTCCCCTGCTGCATTCAAGCCCAGCCTCCCAGAGGATTCCTGCCCTCGGATTCTTCGAGACTGGTCTTATCACCTCTAAAATAAAAGAATCATGCTATGACCCGGAAATCCCTCTCCCAGGGGCTATGACGCAGAAGTCCCTCTCCCGGGGATATAGCCTGAGGAGACTGACACACCCATCCAAAGAGATCTCTGTCTACCTGTGTTCAGAGTAGCTTAAACCTGGAAACAACTCAGGTGTCCAGTGACATATGAGTGACTAGGAAAGTTGAGGGATATCTACACAAGGGAATTAAAACGTTCTGAAAACGATGATGGCATTATCCCTCTGCCCTATCTTGTATGGAGTTGGAAGGAATCACTTTGAGATCAGCCAAAAAGAAGAATGAATGTAAGATGATTTTTCTAAAAAACATTATGTTTATTTATTGTTGGATAGAGACAGAAATTGAGGGGTGGGGGAGATGGAGAGAAACAAAGAGACACCTGCAGCCCTGCTTCACCACTTGTAAAGCTTTTCCCTCCACAGGTGGGGACTAGGGGTTTGAACCTGCGACCTCGTGCACTGTAATGTGAGTGCTTAGCCAGGTGCGCCACCACCTGATCCTGGGAGATGACTGCATTCACAGACAGAACTTAAGAAACAAGGACAGAAAATGGAAACACAAAGTAGAACTTGGCCTGGGTGGTGTGCATCTCACCGAAGCAAAGGGCTCTTGGGAAGGAGCAGGTCGGGGTTGGGAGGGGAGAGGGTTTGTGGTCCTGGTGCACGTCATGGAAAAGCATCTCAGGATGAGAGCGTTTCCCAGACGCTTGTCACGGGAGATGAGAAACTGTGGCCATCAGCCCCCCCCCCCCCCCCCCCCCCCGTCAAATCACAGAAAGAAAGAAAATGGCTGGCTTAGGCTCAAAGGACTTTGAATCGCGGGCCGGGCAGTAGCGCAGCAGGTCAAGCGCACGTGGTGTGAAGCACAAGGACCAGCGTAAGGGTCCCAGTTCGAGCCCCCAGCTCCCCACGGTGGGGGGGGTAGCTTCACAAGTGGTGGTATGTAGGTGCCTGTCTTTCTCCCCCTCTCTGTCTTCCTTTCCTCTCTCGGTTTCTCTTTGTCCTATCCAACAACAACAACAACAGCAGCAGTGGCAACCACAATAATAATAGCAACAACAATGGAAAAAAGATGGCCTCCAGGAGCAGTGGATTCATATTGCAGGCACCTCGCCCCAACGATAATCCTGGAAGCAAGAAAAAAACCAGGAAGACTTTTAATCTCCAGACTCTAATTCTAGAATATTTGAGGGTCTGGTAGACTGTACGACAGCCTCACGCACAAGGCAACAGGGAAGCTGACTCCTCTTCCTGCGCCATCGATTGTGAAGCTAGAGCTTCAACGATTTTTGAGTGAGACCTTGTGAAGAGGAGGGTTCTGATTATTGGAGCTCTCCAGTGATGAGTGAGTTGGGTTGCTTTTTTATTTTTCTTTAAGGAGATATTTATTTTATTTGATAGGACAGAGAGAAAGCGAGAGGGAAGAAGAGATAGAGAAGGAGAGACAGAGAGACACCCACAGTCCTGTTTTGCCGCCGGTGAAGCTTCCCTCCCTGCAGGTGGGGACCCAGGCCTTGAACACGGGTCCTTGTGTGTGGGAACACGTGTGTGCTCAAACAGGAGTGCAAGCACCCAGGCCCGAGTGGGGTCGCTCTGCGAGGCGGTGAGCTCTCTGTTGCAGGGAGTGGTGCATTGCACAGTCTGTGGTGGCACCTCCCCAGCACTCTCACACCTGCTGCTGCACATTTATCCTCCCTTCTTTCCTTCCTTCCTTCCTTCCTTCCTTCCTTCCTTCCTTCCTTCCTTCCTTCCTTCCTCTCTTTCTTTCTTTCTTTCTTTCTTTCTTTCTTTCTTTCTTTCTTTCTTTTTATTTAAACCAGACCACTGCTCAGCTCTGGCTTATGGTGGTGCAGGGGATTGAATCTGGGACTTCGGAGCCTCAGGCAGGAGAGTCTCTGCGTAACCATTATGCTGTCTTCCTCTGGCCCCCTGCTTCGACATTCCAGCCTCATTTTATTAGGAAACACACTCTCCTGTAGACAGGCAAAGCATGTGTTTAGTGATAAGCTGTGTGAATCCTCACATGTCTTTCTCAGAACACGATGTTTTTTTCTTCCTCCTGTGAATTGGTCTCCTTTGAGGGGGAAAAAGGCTTTTGCTATCAGAGCAAACTTGGAAATGACTAGACTTCATCATGTCAGGCAAACTTTAATCAGGACTTCTCAGAGGCTGCACATGCAAGGCCCGCCATGAACATGTGAAGCACACTGGACAACTGAGCCTCATTTATTCATTTGTTTTGCCTCCAGGGTTATCACTGGGGCTCGGTGCCTGCACTCCAAATCCACTGCTCCAGGAGCCATCTTTTTTCCATTGTTGTTGTTGTTGGATAGGACAGAGAGAAATGGAGAGAGGAGGGGAAGACAGAGAGGGGGAGAGAAAGACAGACCCCTGCAGACCTGCTTCACCGCCTGTGAAGCGACTCCCC